>NW_026991777.1:0-250002 GCF_029215605.1 Mirounga angustirostris | reverse complement strand
ATCACAAGAATATTGAATATTGAGTATCATAAGAAACTCCTCTTGTTTTAATTCAAAAGATTTAGGTCATTTTAGCAAGAAGATAATTTTGGCGAGGGTAAAATGAAATCTGAAATGCTATGTACGTGTGTGTTTTATATTCCTCATTACTTTGAGAAATTCACTGAATAAGAGTGTTTTTCTTTCCTGATATTTTTAGAGGCAGTTAACCCTACCTGTTGGCTGTTGAAACAAGTCGATGAGCTTTTACAGTGAAAGAAAAATAAAAGCCCAATAGATTGCTGAGAAGCTTAATGTCCTTAAAATTTTTTTAATTTCAGTTTTAAATTTGAATTCTTATTATACATGGCAGATATCCACTTGTGCTCGCCTAAGCCCAAAGAGGTAATTTATAATAAGGGTACTCCGGTACGTTGAGAATCCGAGGAGATGTGAACACTCAAGCCTCAGGATGAGTAAAAGCAAGGACTGAGTAAGAGTTCTGTGGTGTCTTCGTTCCAGTTGGCTCTCAGAAAGCCAAACGGCTAAGCCAGCCTGGCAGGGCTTGAGAACCCAGCAGCGGGGGCCCACTGCCCACTCGGCAAACACTCCTGGAAATAGACCATTCGGGAATGATTCTTCCTCCAGATAGATATTCTGAAGAAGCAAACATTTTGTTCTAGACACAGGCGAAGGAGTCTAAGGGTCTTACACACTCTATCTCACTAAATGTACACGACGTCTTTATCGGAGCACTTGGCTATAAAGTGAAAGGCATGCAAAGATAGCACAGGCGGAGTTCAGGCACTTTCTTTGTGTTTTGTTTGGGCAAATGTCTGACATACTGTTTGTCAGAAGCAAAAGGTAGAAGTTTCCAGGGAGCTGCCGTCCAGTGGCTATAAAAAGATTAGCACAAGCACTGTATTCGATGTGAACTCTTAGCCAACTAAAGCGAGTGGCAAATGAGAAGAATGTTCCAGACTAGATTCTGCGGAGGTTATGGTGAAAGTCACCTCTCTGGAGAAACCAAAGTCCCTGTTTGAATTTTAATGCAGGCTTTCTCTTTGGTGGTGTAGCAGAAGGAGAGGGATTTGAGTCACTGAGGGAGGTAGGGCCTCCAGAGTCGCTCTTCTGGCCGGGGAGGTACAGGGGGAGAGAGAGAGGGGGGGAGAACTCGGAGGGGCTGAGGAAACAGCCAAAAGTTGCATGGGGGAAGCGGGCCTGAAGCGCTACCCTAAGGACCGACACAAGAGCGTCCGATGAAAAGGCTCGTGTTTCCCAAGGGCTCTGGAATGCCCAGAGGAGAGAACACTGTACTTCTAACACAGGCTAATAGTGGCTAATGATAACTGACGTTTCACTTATCATGTGCCCGGCCTCACCGAATACCCTCTTGCTTTATTTCACTTAATTTTCAAAATCTCCTAATAAGATCCGTTCACTCAATTTGCAGTTGAAGACATTGAGGCCTCGAGAAATTAAGCAACTCGCTCAAATAAGCGGGAGAATCAGAATTTGGACGTGGAGTCTGTGCTGTCGGGTCCCTGCCCGCCCTGTCACCAGATAGCCTCTCCGGAGCTAGAGAGTGGCAGATGTCCTGGATTAGCTTATAGCTTCTGCCTTGGAAGCTGCTGGCAGAACAAGGAGCAAGCCACGGACAGGTGGCCTCACAGAAAGCCCCAGCTTTGGGACCATTTGAATGGACTCCGATACTCCCTACAAACAGATGTCAGCATAAAGACTAGAAGAGCAAATCCAGTCCCTTCATCGGGAGAGGTTTACGCAGAAGTGTACTAAGTGATGACAGTTTCTCGGGCAGCACCATACCTTGGTGGAGCCCTGATTTGGTACCGTGTTAAAGACGTGGCAGCTTTACCGGGGTTATGAATTCCGATTTCTTCTAAATGGTTGGCAGTTTCGCAGGTCCTGTTTGCCAAAGCCATCGAGGCTTTTCTTGCAGTTAGTTATAAGAAAGAGTGCCCAGCCCTTTTGCAAGTGGGAATATTCTGCATTTGTGTGCCATCTACAATGAGATTAAAGCTATTTGTTCTTATTTCTCCTTTTATACGATAGGCTTAGCAAGGATACTCATTATTCTGAGCATGCATGACAAAATTATTAATTGAAATTAAGTAAGTTAATTTATAATATTTATAGAATTTATGTATTATGACTTTAAACAAATATGTCATTACTGTAAATAATTATTAATTATAATTAACAAACTTAATGATAACAGAAGGTAATTAAAGGTAACTAACACCGTAGAGCTGTGATTTCTCACATCCACATGTATTTTTTTCTTCTTTTGGGCATTTTTTATTTCCCTACTTGTATTCTGGTTACTTATATATGTCCCCCACTGTATTTTTGGCACCATTAGTCAGGAACTATAACTTCACTGTACATCCAGAATTTGTATCTCAGTGGTATTTTCCCCAGTTATGTCGAGTTCGTTTTTTGTTCCTCAAGCACACCACTTCTAAAGAATTTTGGAGATACTTATTTTATGTGTCTGAGTTTCCCGATCATAGCAATGCCTTCTGTTGCTTGTTTCTATTTCAGGGCCTTGTAAATTTGCTTTAGAGCAGGGTTTCCTAAACCAGACACTGTGCCACCTCCACAATTTTTGCCAAATAGATCCCCTGTACCATTAATATTTCCCTTAAGTAAATTCAGGACTTTATTTTGTTAATATTTTATTTATTTATTTGACACAGAGAGACACAGCGAGAGAGGGAACACAAGCAGGGGGAGCGGGAGAGGGAGGAGCAGGGAGCCCGATGCAGGGCTCGATCCCGGGACCCTGGGATCATGACCAGAGCCGAAGGCGGACGCTTAACGACTGAGCCACCCAGGTGCCCCTAAATTCAGGACTTTTATCTAAAATTTCATTTCTGAAGGAACTATGTAACTATTGCAAATGGGAAACCAGAACCACTTGCTTTAAGTTGTAGAAAATTTATACACTGCCAACAAACTCTGGCTTTATAGACTTACCTGCCGCCCTTAAGTGAAATAAGGAGAGAGAGAGGGAGAGAGTAGCAATTACTGGGGAAGCATTAATCTGAGCACCAGATTAATGGCACTGGCACCAATCGGAGACTTTATCCTTGATGTAATAAAATTAATTACAAAGAAGTTTTAGAGGGAATACTTTTCTTATGGTCTAATGCTGTCATTACTTAATGCCACTTTGTTTACTACCCATAATCCTCTCACTTACAGCCATGGACCACTTTGGGAACATTCCTTATAACATGGACCCCAAACAGAACACACCATCAGACCTAAATTCCTAATTGTTTGATTTTTGACAAGTTAGTTAATTCCCTTAAGCTTGATTCCTCCGTGTGAAAAAGGGATAATACATTTATATTCAAGATCACTTTGAGAATTATATGAGGTAATGTTCACAATGTGTCTAATCCTGTGCCTGGAGTTTATTAAAAAACATTAATACCTTAGGGTGCCTGGGTGGCTCAATCAGTTAAGCGTCCAACTCTTGATTTTGGCTCAGGTCATGATCTCAGGGTCATGAGATCAAGCCCTGTGTCGGGCTCCATGCTGAACGTGGAGCCTACTTAAGATTTTCTCTCTCCCTCTCTCTGCCCCTTCCCCCCACGCACATGTGCTTTCTCTCTCTAAACAAAAACAAAAACAAAAACAAACACAAACCAAAGCATAAATACCTACTGTGTGCCAAGCACACCTCTGGGGGCTCAGGATCTAGAAGAGCACATGACAGAGAAGGACTCTGCTTTCATGGAACTTACATTCTGGTGAGGGACAAATTAACCATGAACAACTGAACAAAAGAGCAAGGTCATTCGAGGCAATATTGAGGAAAGCTCTGAAGTAAATAAAATGAAGCACTATGAAGGACAGTGACTGGTGTTTAGGGAATACTAATTTCCTTCCTAATTCTCAACTCTATATGGTTGGAATTCCATATATGTGGAAAAAGAGGAAGGCTATTGAGAATATGCTTGTCAACTGAGATAAGCAAAGGGCAAAAGACGGAGAATGAAGAACAATTGCAGTTTAAAACATAATTAAATACATGGCCCAAATTTTGAATGTCTGTACTGCTCTAAAACTTGCCTTCTTAAATTATGTGCTATAGAACGTATGATCCTCTTAGAAACAGAGAACATTTCATTGTTCCATGACATTTCATTGTCATGGAAATGAAATGCAGTTGGGGCTTTATCACTTACTTTTGTCATGGTTGTGCTTTTAAAAAAAACACAACTGCAGGGGCGCCTGGGTGGCTCAGATGGTTGGGTGTCTGCCTTCGGCTCAGGTCGTGATCCCGGGGTCCTGGGATCGGGTCCTGGGATCGGGTCCCGCATCGGGCTCCCTGCTAGGCGGGGAGCCTGCTTCTCCCTCTGCCTCTGCCTCTCTCTCTCTCTCTCTGACTCTCATGAATAAATAAATAAAGCATTGAAAAAAAAAACAACACAACTTCAGAACTTAATGTATTGTGTGTGATGAGTTTGATTTTAGGGAAGTTAAGAACATTCTGCCACAAAGTTCAGGCCCCTAAATATACTTTCAGCCAGCAAATTCTGATTTGGGCACGGCTCGGAAGTCCGCGAGCTGATGATGACAGAATGGGAATAATTAGGTTTTGAACCTAAAACAAAGGATGGATTTATATGGAGAGAATCCGTTCTGAGATTTCTGAGACCTATTATCTAGCTTGTGAATGATAAATGAACTCATTTGAGGCATTGCAGATTGACTTTGGAGGGCCAGGAAAAAAGTTTTCCTCTTTTCCAATTCCTTCATCTCTTTGCTCCTCTAGTCATTTGCAATGACTTTGAATCCTGTTGCTCTTACTGGACTCTGTTAACATCCTTCCGATGTCTACATGACTTAATTACTGAAATTAAGAATTTGAAGAATCAGTTAAGAGTATCTAGTTGGAGACAGGATACCCAATTAGGAAGTACAGAAGGCAGCTACTCTGCTCCTAGCGTCCTTCATTTCAGTCCTAACTGAATTCTGCTTTTCCTTCTCAAGTAACAATAAATCTTTTGATCTCTGTGAAAGAAGCAAAGATCAAGCTGATCCTCAGAATGAATCTCCTCCTTCCTCCACTTCTTCAAAGATCCACTTAAATTTGAGTGGCACGTATTTTTTTTTAATGTTTTCCAATGCAATTACCAGTCACAAAAGAAAATTACTTCCTTTATTATCATAACTGAAAAACACCATTTCTTTTTTCTTCCAGCATTTTCATGTTACATTTTAAATCAATGAAATTCATGTAAACTTAACTTTTTTCTCTGATAATTCATAGTAAGGGGCTTTCACAGTAATGCCACAAGTAGTTGCTTTTTATTTTCCTGTGGAAGAACCCCTACCACTAAAACAAGTCGTTCAGTGCTGTTCATAATCTCCTTTAGAAACATAATGACTTTTATCTCCCAGAACAGCAATTAAGAATGTTTAACAGAGTAGATGATGTAGTGGAAAAAGCTGTGGTCTATCTACTTCTGACCCCAGTATTTACTATTTGTCCTTCAGCAAGTGAAATCGGAATTCTGAATCCCAAATTCCATATCTGTAGAACAATATTTTATCCATCATTCTATTTGTTTTTTTTTTTTTAAGATTTTATTTATTTATTTGACACAGAGAGAGAGAGAGAGAGAGCACAAGCAGGGGGAGCAGCAGAGGGAGAGGGAGAAGCAGGCTCCCCGCCGAGCAGGGAGCCCAATGCAGGACTCGATCCCAGGACCCCGAGATTATGACCTGAGCCGAAGGCTGATGCTTAACGACTGAGCCATCCAGGCGTTCCCCCCTCCCACCATTATGCTATTTGGAGGGAGACTCAAATGTGGAAATACAAATGTGCTGCTTTTAAACTGCCAAGACCTCTACAAGTAAGTTTTATTATTACCACGGTGCTAGAAGAAAAACACGCTAGGGCTCATGAAGCCTAGCAGTGGTTAATCTCATTTTTTAGTGCTTACTTTATACAGCTACTTGCATTCATTTGAATGCATTCAAATGTCATTTTGAGAGCTCGAAATGTGCTGTATCAGTTCTGCTCTAAACAAACCCAGGAGATGACCACTGAGATTCCAAATGCAGCAGGAAAGAGCAGTTCAGATCCACCTTTACTTACCCACACTTCATCAGTCTTGACATATGTATCAAGGTACTCCTTTAAAGACTTCATGAAAATTTACTTCTAGAAATAATGACACAAGTGATACACCATCCATAAGGTCAATTCAGGGACAAATCTGTGTTAACATTTTGAGCTCAACCTGCCTCACATAATCCACTTCTTTCACTCATTGTCTCTTCCACCAAACCTACCATGCAGGAAAACCTCTGACACACAAAGCTCCTGGAGATTTGGTCTTTGTGGCTGTGTCATCTAGACAGCTCTCTGAAATCTTGATTAGTTCGGGGATTTCAGGTCTTTAGCAAATTGGAGACCCTTACAAGGCTGAAATCATGTTGCATTTTATTTGGTGGATTAAGGTGAAACTAAGTAGAGCTGAGTGAAGAAAAGATGTCAGAAAACAGAGCCTAATAGGTAATGAGACACTGTGATGGTTAATTTTTTATGTTAACTTGGCTATGCTATGGTGCCCAATAGTTTGGCCAAACACTAGTCTAGATGTTGCTGTGAATGTATTTTTTAGGTGTGATTAACATTTAAATTAGTAGGCTTTGAGTAAAGCAGATTACATTCCTTAGTGTGTGGGGGCCCCATCTAATCAGTTGAAGGCTTTAAGAGCAAAGACCAGTTTTCCATAGGAGAAGAAATACAGCCTCAAGACTGCAAAATAGAAACCTTGCCTAAATTTCTCATTTATCTGACCAGCCTGGAATTTGGGCTCAAGATTGTAACATCAACTCTTACCTGAATTTCAAGCCTGCCAGCGTGCCCTACAGATTTCAGACTTGCCAGCCTCCACAATTGTGTGAGCCCATTACTTTTTTAAGATTTTAATTAATTAATTAATTAATTAATTAATTAATAGAACATGCAAGCAGGGGGAAGGGAGAGAATCTCAAGCAGACTCAACACTGAGCATGGAGCCTGATGTGGGGCTCAATCTCATGACCTGCACCGAAATCAAGAGTTGGATGCTAAACTGACTGAGCCATCCAGGCACCCCAAGTGAGCCAGTTTCTTACAATAAAGTGTATGCTTGTTTTCTCTCTCACCCCCCCCAAATAAAAGGGGGAAAGTAGATAAAGTAAATTCATTCCCTGTGTAGTCTTTTCAAAATTCACCTACTTCTAGTTTTCCAACATTTGCTTCTTGCATTCAAACTAAGTATATAACTTGAAATTCTGCAGGAACAGAATTCTATGTTCGAGATAACAAGTTCCTAAATAAAAGTTGTGTTTTTTTCCTTCCAAATTCTAATATTATCTTAAGGGTAATACTTTCTGATCTTAAATTATAGCCATTTACAGATTTCCTTAAAACCCATGCATGTGTTTTGGAAAGAAATCTAAAACTTGCTGTGTATAAATACTAGAGCAATAATTCATGTTCATTCTGGGAGGCCTAAGACACCACTTTTTTAAGAAAATTAAGACACAGAAAGAAACTAACATTTAGGAGATTGGCACACAGTTGTTTGAAAAGATTAAGAGGAATGCTCACTGTGGATGTAGTCTGATGTTTGCACACAAACCGATCAAGAACAAGCTGACCCAATTATCTAGCTATAACTGCGCTAGTCCCTTTGGGTGCAGAAGCCTGTGTTCTAATGAGAGAGACAAATCTAAAACATACTACATATTTATACCAATATTTTCAGGTTCACAAAACCTTTTGCCTCAGACCCATAAATAAAATAATAAAGCCAAAAAGTACAAAAAAAAAAAAGAAAGAAAGAAAGAGGTGAGCTGCTTGTTCAAGGTTGTAAGAGTGACCAGAGCAGGGCTCCACTGGTTTACTTAACTTTCCCACTGCGTTAGCCCTGCTCTTGGTGGCTCTGGAAGGTGCCATGGAGGACCACCTGAGAACAATTGCGAAGTCAAGTTTCCTACTTCCTCATTTTCTAGAACCCATGGATTATGCATGTGTTATCCATTTAAAAGCATTTGAGGGCGGACAGAGAATTGCTGAAAAAAAAAAAAACCAAAACATATATACACAGACAGGGGGGGTACTTCAGTTTCAGAAAATGTAAAATTAAAAAAAAAAAAATGTGCCTTAAAGACTACCTGTCACAAACATTACACGAAAATGATTACAAGGCTATAGAAATTCACAAGAGAAAATGCCAACATGACTGAACAAATCAAGACAGACTTTGTTGGGAAGCTGACACTCTATAGGTTGGATTTGGACAGGAAGAGAACAGGAGGAACCATCTAGGGGCAGCAACAGCATGAGCACCTGTGTTAGAGTAGAAATGACAAACTGATTTTGGAAAACTTGAGAATTTTCCACATCTTCAAGTCCTGATTTCCTTTTGCTTAATACCTGCCTCAACTCATTTCTCTCTTCTTGCATTTTACTATGAGCAATCAGGAAGAAACAAACTCCTTTAAAACTTCCCTGAGAAATCTCCTCAGGTAAATACCCAATCTTATAGCTTGCAAGTTCGACCTTCCAGAAAACACTAGAACACTAGTTAAGCCAAGTTCTTTGCTATTTCATAACAAGGATCTCCTTTCTTACAGTTTCCAACAGCATGTTCTTCATTTCCATCTGAGATCTCACCAGAAAGATGTTCAACATCCATATTTCTAACATTCTGTTTCTGATTAGTTACATACTCTCTAAGAAGATAGAGTCTATCCCTGAAGCTCTCGCTTTTATTTCTGAACACTTACCAGAATCACCTTCAACATCTATTATTTCTACCAACAGTCCCTTCACAGCAATGTGGACTTTTCCCAGCATGCCCCTCAAAACTCCTCCAACCTCTACCCCTTCCCCAATTCTAAAGCTGCTTTGACATTTTTAGGTATTTGTCACAGCAGCATCCTCCTTCTTGGTACCAAAATCAGAGAGGAAAACGAATGAAATGATGTTTATTTTTTTTTAAAGATTATTTATTTATTTATTTGAGAGAGAGAGCCCACGAGTGAGAGAGAGCAGGGAGGAGCAGAGGGAGAGAGAGAGAATCTCAAGCAGACTACCTGCTGAGCGGGGAGCCTCAGTCGGGGATACATCTCAGGATCCTGAGATCATGACCTGAGCCAAAATCAAGAATCGTATCCTCAGCCCGGTGAGCCACCCAGGCGCCCCTGAAATGATCTTTATTGAAAAAATATAAAATTACATGAATAGGAAAAAGATCTGATTAGTAATCCCAGAAAACATATAGGCGTGAAAAAAAGACATGAAACTAAAAGAATTAACTCTAGAATGTCCAAAGTTAAAGAATTAATAAACTGGAAGAAAGAACTGAGAAGTTTACTCAGGATGCAGTATAAAGAGAAAAATTAAAAGAGTTGTTTATATGGAGTGTCCTTTGAGAATCACCGTTTCATAAAATTTTAGTGGATTCTAGTAAAAGATAATAGAGGGATATTGCAGCAAATTAGTCAAAGATATAATAGCTGAGAAATTTTAATATATATAAATAAAAATTGATAGAGAAAATACTAAACTTTAATTATCAATCCAACAAAAATTAGCCTGCATGAATAAACTAGGCAAGCCTCTAGAAAGTTTGATCAAGGTAGATGTGTACACACATAAAAATTAGGAAAGGAAGAAAAAAGAAACCAGGAGAAATCTCTGATGAAAGAAAAATACAAAATAAGGTGGTCAGTGTAACTCAAAGTACATTGTAACGACAATAAATGTAAATAGATTAAATCACTCTATTAAAAATCAGAAATTATCAGCATGGATATAAAAAAATCAGTTATATGCTGCTTATAAGGCACACTGCTATACACACATGCACACAAACACACTCTGAAACAGAAAATATAAAAAGGAAAAAAAAGAAATATACTAAGCATATATGAACCAAAAAAGAGCTGGTGCAACAATATCTGTCAAAATAGAATATGAAGTCAACACATTAATGTGAATAAAGCAAATAAGCTATACTTCATGAAAAGGCTATAGAAGTTATAAATTTGTATTTGCCTAACAATATAGAGTTAAACTCTAAAACACCAAAAGCCAACAACTACAAAAATTCAGAATTACAAAATAAAATTGAAAAGCTCATGTAAGCATAATGGCAAAATTTAACACCTCTTTCAGAAACCACATATTTGGAGAATATACAGAGAATCTGAGGAACGCATAGGACATAATTGTGAATTTACATAGGCCTGCACCCAAAAGACAACACAACAGAGGATACACATTCTCCTAAAGCATGCATGCAACACATTAGATATGTATAAAATTAACTGTATACTCTCAGTCACAAAAAGTCATAGTTATTCAAACCATATTATCTAATTACTATGTAATTTATTTAGAAATTAACTACTACCACTAGTAATTAAAATCCTATAGGTTAGAAAATCTGAAAAAAACAAAAGCTTAAACAATGAGTAAGTGAAAAAATACTTCACAAAGAGAATCATAAACTGTAATGGTTTTATCAACAAACTAAAATATGAAAAATTTGTGAGATATAGATAAAGCAGTACTTAGAAGTTATGAATAGTCTTATTAAATATATTTACTAAGTTTAAATGAGCTAGCATTTAATCCAAGAAGCTAGATGAAGAAGTGAAAACAGTAAGAAAGTTGAAGCAACAGAATGGTAAAAGCAAAACACAAATTAATAACCTAGGAAAAAACATTAATGGAGATGATTTTTAAAATCTATTTCTTTGAAAGCTAATAAACTAGGCAAGCCTCTAGAAAGTTTGATCAAGGTAGATGTGTACACACATAAATGCATTATCATATAATGGAATACTAGACGGAGTGAACCAGGTCATCCATACAGAGGAATCACAAAACCTATGGTAAAAAGATAAAATTGCTGAATGATAAGAATTTCTGTAGTTTACTTATTCATTTAACAATGTTTTGTATGTTTATATATACAAATTGTGTGTGTGTGTGTGTATGCATGGGTATGTTGTGGATATTTATGTAATAAAGTCACCTCTAACATTTTCTTAAGAAGTGTGAAGCACGTGGTGAAATGTTAGCATTTTTAAATCTTTCAAGAAATTAAATTAATATATGTGTGCTTGGAGTTTCTTTTTTCCCCCTTTACTCAATCCCATTCTTTCCTTCCACAGAGGTAATCACTATCCTGAAGACGGTGTTGTTTTGTTTTTTCTTTCCCAACTAGTTTTATATTTTTACATTTTGGAAAAACTCCCATTCTTACAAAGCAGTTTCTCTTTTTCCATTTTAGGAAATTATAACTTTCCTTTGACAGTTTGGTTTTCTAGTTGTTTCTTTTATTTGACAAAGGAATGATACCATTTTTTAAAGATTAAGCCAACTAAATTAATACTGACATTTAGGCCCAGGACCATAAGGAAGCCAATTTTTTCTTAGCACCAATTATGTTGTGGGTAAGTAAAACAAAACAAAACTGGAAAATAGAGTCACCATCCACTATAAATCTTCAGAGTATTACTGGCCCATTCGGCTTAAGCATAGAAAGAATTACAGAAAAATATAAAAGGCATCGTTCAGTGCTCTCTGAAAAGAAGTGGCTTCTTGTACTAATATATATTCCATTCACCAAATTCTTACATGTTGCTTTTGTGGAATAAACATTGAGTGATTATATATATATCCCACTTAATTTATCATGGTAATTAATCCCAACCATCCATGATATTAATTTGTTGATATTGGTAGCCTGTGAGTCGCTTTCTTTCTGGAATAAAATAGGAGAGTCATTCTAAGTACCTTTATTTTACTTCTGGAGATGTTTAACCTTAACTACATCACTAAGTGCAAATTGACTGATGACTACACACATCTTACTCCCAGGTACGGTAAAGGCCAATATCAGAATGTCTAATTGCCTTTTATTCATTCTAGATTAGGCAATTAAGTTCTTTTACAGTTTATCAGAGTTCCTAGGATCTTTTCCTCAAATTTAAGAAATAAATTGTTATTCTCAAGGAAACATTATGCTTGAGTCTCCTGAAGGAAATACTAACATTTATTAACCATTTTCCTAGGTCAGGAATCTCTTGAGTTGCCATTGACAAATAAGTTCAATTTCAGCTTTTCTTTACCTTCTGGTATTTCTAGCTCCTCTTCTTTTCAATTTTTTTTTTTTTAATATCTTCCTTGGCTTAAAAACTCACAGATGCATTGCCCAGCCATGTTTTTTTGCCCCTTTTATTCTGGATTGTTGATATTTAGAAGAAATTTAATACAAAAATGCAATTATTCCCAAATGCATCACACCGATATCAGATTTTTTACATAATGAATAAAAATAATATATCCCAGAACTTGTGAATAAGGCTGTGAAGTCATATCTAAAAAAATTGGTCAAACTGATGATGTCTTATTGCCACCCATTGAAATTCCATATGTGCTGTATTCTACCTCTTCAGTTTTAAAACTTGCAGTTGCTACGAATGTGTATAAAATCTCTACACCCTTCGAAAATTGAACATATTCATTCATATTTTTTTGAGTAGAAATTTAGCCAGGCATTAAAAGTAATATAAAACTAACACAAGATACAGTTGTTTACCACAGGAATTTGGATTTGCTGAATAATGTATGAACACACTGGCATAATTCCTGACGGTGCAAAGCAGCATACGAGCCAATGTCTAGTAGGGGCAAGCGCTCATGTAAAGAACAATTAATTTGAGATCAGGAAGGCTTTGTGAAATTCTGGGAGTGGAGAACCCAGATGGCTACCTAGTTAGTGGGTGGAAACGTAGAGACCAAGGAGAGGTGAGGATTATAGTTAGAAAAGTGAGTGTGACTTATTCAGGGACCAGTAACGTTTCTGACCTAGCTAAAGCAAAGGATCTACAATGGGAAAGAGTGAAGACAAAATTGATTACTAGAGCAGGTTGCATTGTGGAGGATCTAAAAAAGGACATTTTTTTCTGAAAAAAAAAAAAATTCAAAGATCTATTGATGGCTTCTTAGCAGGTGAGTGAAATGGTAAAATCTGTGAGTTAAGAAGAAATAAATTCAGAGCGATGTTTATTAATGTATGTTCCCAGGATCATTAATTAATGGGGTTACTTCAAAAGGGCCAAGCAATGTCAAATAAGTGTGGAAAAAACTGGAGCATTTGACTTCAAAAGGAAAATACAGAATTTCCCTAACCTATTTGACCAGGGAACCCTTTCTAGGAAAACTGTGCTTGGATCATATATTCTATATATATTGATACCAACCTCAATGTATACATTGACATATGTAATAAATGTCCAATTCTGTGTTTTTAAATAGCTCGCTTGGTGTCTAGTTTGATTCTCTGTTCCCAGATTGGTAGAAATTCAGGATCTCTTAATTTCCCCCAGGAGTGTGTCTATGTTCTGGAGTCTTCTAGTGCCAGGGAGTTAGAAGGCTATGAAATGGCGAGGTGGCACTTATCTGCTGCTTTGGGTCATTGATGTATACTAGCATCTGCTGAGATGTCCTAACTGTTCTCTGGTCCTGGGGAATTGGTCAGTACTACTGTTGTTGAGACATGTCTTTCAAACCTGGTGGCTCTCTGTAGTTCTTCCATACTATTCTGGAATTGATGGGAATACTTTTCTTACTGATCTGTTCCATGCTGAGGTATAAGAAACTCTATGTGGACCCACAGGGGCCCCGTCTTTCTTAGACAAGTCAATTAGCTATTCTGTGAGGCCTTCCTGCTTTCTTTTGGCTTCTATCCAGGAAAAGGGGCAGATGTCCCATGTACCTAATGATTTTGGGCTTTTCCCATGAGATTTCCACCTAAATCTTCTACTCTATGCCATGAGTAAGTTTTGTTTCCTAGAAAGCTAAATTTTTAAAACTCATAAGCAACAAAGGGCTCCCTTTTCCTCATATTCTCCTATAGCTTCTATTCCCTGAGGAAGTGATTTAGTTGTCCGTAAGACAGCTTAAGACCGGGACAAGGATAGAGGCAAAGAAGACCTGAGGTAAAAAATCAGTTATTATTTCAAAGATACTTCCTACCACACTTTGAATGCCTTTTAGGAATTGCTGATTATAATCCACTGAGGATTAAAAGCCGATGAATAAAAGGATGTGTGTAGTAGTGGTGCTGCCTTGAGCTTTGATTATCATGTGTGGTCTTAATAAATAATGAATGCCTCCTTGTCTTGTAAATCACTGTCTTTGGCATGGTGCTTTGCACAGTCCTCTCCCACATTAACTCTTGAAAAGCCTTTCTTGCTTCTGGCAACTCTTCCTCCACCATATGCAGGACAGGCTAGCTCGTTGAAGACATGGGGACCAGCTGAGAGCCAACACCAATAAACAGACTCCTAGGTTAGCTCGAGATGAGCTGCCAGCTGACTGCAGGTGCTCAAGTGACCTCAGCTGAGACCAGAACTGCTCAGATGAGCCTCCACTGAAGTGTTGATATGAATCATAAACAAGTAAAATGGATGTCTAACCCACTGAGTGATGGAATTACTTTTATTGCATCAGTATAAAAATATGCAATACACTACAATGCAACAAAGTACATAATATGAGATGGTAGGTATTGAAGACAGAGGAGATACTTTGTGGGAAGATTTCCTCAATATGGATAATATGAGATGAGGCAAAAGAAAAATTCTAATGGGATGAGCAAGTTCCTTGGAAGGGGCTCATTTTTCATTCATTGGAAAAACAGTTCATTTTATTTTCTATTTTATAGGAACTAAAGAAAACGGAAGAGTCAAGTGTCATTATGTAGATGGTAGTCTTCAGTGACTTAGAAAACTGTAGACAGGTAGCTGGGTGGAACCATGCCAGATGGGGTCTTCGTATCATTCTGCAGTTGTGCCTTTTTGTAAATCACTCTCACTCTCACTGGCTTGGATTCAAGAGGTTGATTTCCTGACACTACTGAAATGAAGAATAAACAGTTGTCTTATATAAGCATATTCTCAGACACTACACTAGATTTATCTTAATTCCTGATGACATGTATTTTCCTAAAGATTTCCTCAAAGCAATGACAAAAACGTCATAAAACCAAGAAATGTCAAAAATATAGAGGGATTGATGAGATGTGTCTCCAAGTTCTGAATCGAAAGTCTATTATAAGGTGGACTGCTACGAGTTAGCTGTGATTAGCTAGGCTCAAATATACTAGCTCTAGTCTCAGGGGCACTTCTCCTAGTCCTATTAATGGCTTTTTTTTGAAATTTATTTTACATCCATCACCTTATTTAATCTTTACAACAATTCTAAGATTTAGACAATATTTTTATCCACAATTTTAGAGAGAAAGAACTGATGCCAGTTCTTTTCAACCCAGTTCAAAGGGCACTGGAATCCTGTGGTACCTCAAGAGCCCCTGAGCCAAAAGAGGAGGGAGGGGAAGAAAGGCCACTTGCTCTGGCTTCAACCAGAGCACATCTAATATACATAAGTATATACATTGTGTTTAAAAATTAGA
The DNA here is from genome assembly GCF_029215605.1 of Mirounga angustirostris. Lineage (NCBI taxonomy): Eukaryota > Metazoa > Chordata > Mammalia > Carnivora > Phocidae > Mirounga > Mirounga angustirostris. The sequence continues at coordinate 234,493 of NW_026991777.1, read as the reverse complement.
TATTCTAAATTTCTAATTATATATTATATATAACTAAACATATATGTATGATATGACATATATATATGGCACCCATTCAAATTTTGTTAGAGAAATTCCCAAACACTGTAGCATACCATGATGAGTCCTAATGCCCTTATGATCTACACTAGAAACTTCTTGAAGTCAGAGACCTCATCTTATCCTTTCTTTGGTCTCACAACAGTGTGGAACCTCCCTTGACCTGTGCGCCAGCCTTCGGAAGAAGGAGCCCATGGAAATCCTTGCCCTGGCGATGCTCTGGGTTCCAGAACAGCTCTGTCTAAGCATCTCCCATGACCCCTGGCAACCTTGCTGTCTGCTTCTCACTAAAGCCAATTAAATTACTCCCGATACCTGCAGCCTTCTCGCTGTTACCACGACTCATTGAGTTCTCACCCAAGAGGGAAGTGATGTCTTCTCCAAATATCCTGAGGCAATTTTCAATGAGAAATTGTACAAGAGAAATCTGTAACACAAAAGACAAGAATGGGGTGCTCTTTTCCATAGGGCATAGTTATAAATCACATTTTGTATACAGACCTTGGATCTAAGAAAAAATGGGAAGGACTTCCCAGTAAAATTCAGACTTGATAAAAATACGTAGAAACCAGGGGCACCTGGGTGGCTCAGTCGGTAAAGCGTCTGCCTTCGGCTCAGGTCATGAAAGCAGGGTGCTGGGATCAGCCCTATATCACACTCCCTGCTCAGCGGGAACCCTGCTTCTCCCTCTCCCACTCCCCCTGCTTGTGTTCCCTCTCTCGCTGTGTCTCTCTCAGTCAAGTAAATAAATAAAAGCTTAAGAAAAAACCTAAAAACAAAAACACATAGAAACCAGAGTTCTCTCAGAAATAACTTAGAAAGAGTGATACTTTCCCGTGTACTTTGGGTACACATTTTAAAATACTGCTCATCCGTGGGCTAAAGTTATAATGCGTGGCCTAGGTTAAGAGCTAACATTTTGGGATCAGTGGTTACATCTTTAAGCCTAGGATAAATTTGGGGGCCCCTCAGTTGAGCGTCTGACTCTTGATTTCGGCTCAGATCACAATCTCATGGTGGTGAGATCCAGCTCCACATGGAGCCAACTTTGGGCTCCGTGCTCAGCAGGGAATCGGCTTGGGCTTCTCCCTCTCCCTCTCCCTCTTCTTCTGCCCCTGCCCCTCTCACACTCTCTCTTTCCCTCTCTCAAATAAATACATATCAAAAAAATAAATAAAACTAGGATAATTTTCAAAGTAGCCTACCTTATTAAAGTTTACTTATTTTTTTGCTTTTAAATTTTGTTTCCAGTTTTACTGAGCTGTAACTGATGTATACCATCTTATGAAACTTTATAAAGTATGAACGACAACTTAAGAAAACCATTTCTTAAATGAAGAAGTATCATAAAGTTGGGAAGCAGGGATTTTGGTGGGGTTGTGAGGGAAAACCCACACAGCAGGAGAGAAAACGTATCTGTCTGTCTAACTTCAGTCGCTTCTCACGCATTGCTTTGCCTCATGCTGGCTCTCTCTGGGTGAGCTTGGGGAAGACCTGTCATCTTATTAGGATATTCTGGAATCTCTTGCTAGTTTCCATATGACGTAGCAGAGGTGAAATAGTAGCTGAGTACTTTTCTAGATGAGCCACAATTGGCAGAGGAAGGCCAATGTGTTTGGAGGCATGGGGGCTCATATTGCCCAAGCTACCCAGGATGTGCCAGTGATGACCGGAGGAGCTGGCTGTTGTCGCCATTGTGTAGTGAGGAAACCATGGCTTTGCCCAAGGTTACGAGTCCCTCAGGGATTAGGCTGAGAGTTGAACCTTGACTGGTGAAGCTCCAAAGCCCAGGTTCTTTCCTATCGTATCACACGACTCTTCTCTCTCTCGTTAATCAGTCTAGTGTTTAGTCTCCTGGAGGGGGAAGAAGTGACTCGACTGCTCCGAGTTTCCCGTTTAACGACACCCCTTCCCAGACCCCGCCAGAGTAGGATAAAGAACTCTGCCACTCCACAGGGGCCTAATGAAAATGTGCACTTCACAAAGTTCCATCCGTCAGAGTTACTACTGCACTTGTCTGGTTCAAAGTAGGGATTCTACCCCCTGGGGGACAAGAATGAGACCTCTCATTACCTTTCTTATCAAGTTGTCTTCCAATTCCAAGCTGCCGGAATCAGGTGGGTAAAGAACACTTGGGGCTATACAAACGGATAAATTATAAGCTGTCATCTGATTGGATGACGAATGTTGCTCAATGTTGTATAGCACTCCAAAAAGGTATCGAAAGAGAACAACATTTGCTCTTGGCAGCTGGGCTAAAAGCCTAAAGTCAGAAAAACACACTTTTAAATTAGGCAAGTGATCCCACTTAAGAGGTTGGAAAAACAGAGACAGGGAACAGGATACATCCTTGTATATCTAGCACACAACCCGCTCTAGCAGAGTTCCAGGCATGAAGGTATACAAAATTGTTGCACTGAATTCAGTTCCTGAGCCAGATAACAACTTCTCTGCTTAGTTAAATGTTTCACAGACTTTTAAGGTCATAGCCCTGGAAGTCAATGCTCTAGCATCTGTCTTGGACCAGGGAATTTCGTCTACCACTTTCATGGATCCAGAAGGGGTAAAATGGCCAAGGAGTCCACATTAATAAGATCAGGAGAAGAACAATAATAGCCCTAAAGCATGCCTCTATTCTGAAGCTGGACCCCATGGGTGTGAAGAATTGAAACTCTTTGGCGTTGGTCATGATTTTAGTAGGCAAAGCTGCAAAACGTAAGCCAATGTTTTCCTGATAGTATGTTGGGTGTATTTTGGAGATGTGACCAGAGTAGAGTAATTATGGCATCATTACCTCTGGGCTGCAGTTATCTTCTCCTCTTTGTTGCCTTGATCAATAACACTGAGCCATTTGTCATAGAGATCGGATAAAAATATACTTCCTTCGATATTTCTAAGAAAGTCCTTATGGAGATAAAAAAATATGTATATATATTGTAGAAAATATTTATTGGAAATATTCCAGAGAAAATATGTAGTTAAAAAATTCAGTTCAGCCCCCACTTCCTTCACAGATACCCAAACTGGGACCCACACGGAGCTCGGCTCTGAGTCTCCATTGACTTGCACACGCAGGAGCAGGTGCTTGGATTTTCTCCCGCTAAAACTTAGAGGCATAAAAGCAGAGCTTAGCCTGTGGTGGAAATGAAGATAAAGCTCCCTTCTATCCTCTGGAACTTATTTTTTGTGTGTGCTTTTTTTGCAAAGTACCACAAACTGACAGGGTCTGGCTATAGACCATCCTAAATCCTATTAGCTTCCTGGACAGAAATACACATACCCATGTTGCTTGTTTTAGACAAAGTGCTAGCTCTTAATTCTAGCAAGAAAAGGCCTGAAACAATCAAAACACAAACAGGTGGGCTCTTGCACACATATTAGGAAAGAACTAGGTCTTCTCGCTCGGGGTATGTGTGCTCCCTGGAAGAAAGCTACTCTCACAATTGCTTCATTCTTCCTTTTCTTAACTGTCTAAAAGTCGAGAGTCTAATGGCAGACTCACTGTGGTCCTGAGGATAGATTCATTTCTAGTTTAGGACAATTGTCCGGTTAGTTTGCCATGATATTATCAAGGCCAAGGTTGCAGAGTCTGATTCTCCACCAAGATCCGTCAACTTCAGGAAGAGAAAACTTTAGAAATGTCTAAGCACCATACCCACAAGTGCACACCCTCTTCCTAGTCGGTGCTGATAACACAGAATCAGGAAGGAACCTCCTAACTCTTGCTAAAAAATCGATTCCATGTGTGCACCTTACAGAGGGCAACGCTCATCTTGCTACCTAGTGTATCATCATTCTTCTCCTGTCTCCCAATGCCTACATGTATACTACTGGATATCACTATGGTCCCAGAGTAGGAGTGGTTACCTAAGTCATTTGCTATTTATCACATCTTCGAACATTAACGGGGGACAAGGAAAGACCAAATGTGACTGAGATTCAAAGACTGTACTCATTACTACATTAACATAGGGTTGTTCAGAGCTGTTAATTAGTGCCAAGGTGGATGGATTAAATTTTTTCCCTGCTCTATTTCTTTTGGAAACTTTGCCATCATTAGCAGGGTGGTGAGGATGTCTGCTTCGGTAAACAGTGTGTTTGTGTCAGTGCGTATTTTGAAATTTATTATCATGACTAGTAGTCATTTCAGTATTAGTATTTTGCATGGAGTCTTCAGGAGTGGAGGTGGGGAGGGCGGTGTGTAGTGAAAACAGAAAGTATTTCTAACACATGGGGCTTTTAACTCCTAAAGTAGCTTCCTTAAATTTTGATTTTCTCAAGCATTTTCAGCTTGTCAGGTTCTTAATCTATTATGCCCATTACAGTTCTTGAGCAGTCATGATGAAGGACACCAATCATAGCTTCAGTTACTCACGTGTGGATAATGCTAGAACCTTCCCTACCTTTAAGACGGATGCGACCACATGAACAGATTCGCTGTACGGGTTCACTTTGACCCCAGAATTTAGTTTTTTCTTTAGGACTCTGCAGGATTTTATATTGGCTGATTTGCGGAAGACGCCTTCTGTGAGTGGCCCTTTTTGATTAATAAAGGAAAGCATATCCTGTAGGAAGAAAAGAAAAGTATATGGCATCTCATATCCAAAAACGCAGAGCACAAGCTTGCCTCCGTTTTGAAAGAGGAGGGGAATGTAATGGTACACTGTTTTTGAGCTGGAAGGACTAAAGTCAATTTAGATTTTTTTTTTTTTCAGTGTCTCTCTATATACTTTCTACCCAAATATCCATTTTACAGTCATACACTGAAACATTTTAAACACTTCTTTTAATCAGATTTTCCTATCCACTGAGTTTCCACTTTTAAATCAAACTTCTCTGCTTCAAAGCCTTTGGGGAATCACCATCTGTTTCCTACTTTAGCATTTTTTTCTAATTATTCCCTACATAGAAGCTCTTCCCCAAGTATGGAAGTCTATTTAGGAAATACTCATTTCCCATTTGTTTATTTCTCTTTAAGTGACTCTATACTCCTTTCCTACTTGTTCTATTTCCTTCCCTCTTTTAAAGTCAGGCTCAGAAACTCTCTTGTCCTTCTCTGATTACCCTCCCTTCTCATAAGTCTTAAATTGTCTTTTGCTCTATCTTCATGTCCACTCCCTGCTGTGTAGAAACATAATAAGGGCTGGACTCAGGGAATCCAACAGATCTGAAGTCTATTATGCTACTTATCTATTGTGTGAGCTGGGGCACATACATCCTGTACTGAGGCTTTTCTGATTCGTTTAGGCAGTGCGGAGGATGATAATCCTAGGTAGCCCCTAAATTTGCCGTGATGCATGGACCTGGGGTAGTAGCTAGCAGGTAACATGCTAGCTAAGGTGATATATTTCTTCATAGCTAGCAGAACGTTCCCTACATACCGTACAGTGCTTGCAGAGATACCGAATACTCAGTGAATGTACACACTGACAATTCACTACAGCAGTTTGAGATAACACGGGCCAAACTCTGTGGCTTTCATTTGCCATACTCTGTTAGGATTAACAGATTCCTATTTGCCAGAGGATGAGTCTATGCTCGTGTCAGATGTTTGCAGTTGTTAGACTGAGTAGACTCTGCTGAAGGAGACTTGAGACTCATGTGAGCAGGAAGGCAATGAAGGGAGAGTGTGAAGATGAGGTGGACTCTCAGAGACTCACATACACAGAGTCCATTTTGACTGATCTGAACAGGCCTCCATGGGTCTTTGTGGAAAGAAGACAGAAGTGGAATGGACAAGAATGTCTTTTCCTTTTGTATTTGCCTCATGAGTCTGCTGGACCTAAATCAGATTCTGTTCTTTGAAATAACAGTAACAGAGCTTCTCTGCCAAAGCCAGGGACTATGTAATGACTTCTCCATTTGGGGATAGATTTGGATGAGGACGCTTGGCCTTTCAGTTTCCGCTCCTCAGGAGGGCTATAGAAGACCAAAAGGAGATGACCTACCAGAATTGGAAAGGGCAGGTTGTCTTTATCACAGATATCCATGAGGGAAACTCCAAAGAGCTGTCCTGGCTTTGCGGAAGGTGGGGCTGTGCACTGGGTGAGCTGGCAAGTGCGGGAGCCCCACCAAAAGGCCCTGTCTCTGAAAAAATGGCTTTTCACAGTCTTCCGGCCGGAGTCTAAGAAGAAGAGAGAGTACTAGTAGTAGTAGTTGTTGTTTAATATGCTGAACCTTCTTTTTCCTTTTTTTTTTTTTTTTTTACAGATTTTATTCATATTTTGACAGAGGGAGAGAGACAACGAGAGAGGGAACACAAGCAGGGGGAGGGGGAGAGGGAGAAGCAGGCTTCCCTCAGAGCAGGGAGCCCAACGCGGGGGTCGATTCCAGGACCCCCGGATCATGACCTGAGCTGAAGGCAGACACTTAACAACTGAGCCACCCATGTGCTCCAGGCTCATCTTAATTCCTAATGACTTGTATTTTCCTATAGATTTCCTCAAAGCAATGTGGTAAGCATCATAAAACCAAGAAATGTCAGAAATATGGAGGGATTGATGATACGTGTCTCCAGGTTCTGAATCGAAAGTCTACCTTCTAAGGTGGACTGCTGCCAGGTAGCTGTGATTAGCTAGGCTCAAATCATACTACCTCTGGTGTCAGGAGCACTTCTGCTACTCCTATTAATGGGTTTTTCTTGGATTACATCCATCATCTTATAGAGTGTTTACCACAATTCTAAGATTTAGACATTATTTTTATCTACATTTTAGAGATGAATAAACTGATGCTGAGCTGGAATAACTGGCCAAATATAATATAGCTGGTAAATGGGGGCATAGGAATTTACACTCTGGAGAGGTTGTTTGACATCAAGTCAAGTCCTTTTTTCTCAATGATGCCAGTTCTTTTCAACCCGTTTCAAAGGGCACTGGATTCCTGTGGTGCCTCAAGAGCCCCTGAGCCAAAAGAGGAGGGAGGGGAAGAAAGGCCCCTTGCTCTGGCTTCAACCAGAGCACATCTAATATACATAAATATATATATTATGATTATATATTTATATAGAATAAGTATCTAATTATATATTATATATATATAACTACATATATATGATGTTATATATATATATGTGTATATATATAGAGAGAGAGAGAGAACCCATTTAGAATTTTGTTAGAAAAAATTCCCAAACACTGTAGCATACCATGAAGTGTCCTAATGCCCTTATGATCTACACTAGAAACTTCTTTAAGTCAGACATCTCATCTTGTCCTTTCTTTGGTCTCACAACAGTGTGGAACCTCCCCCGATCAGTGAGCCAGCCTTCGGAAGAAGGAGCACATGGAAATCCTTGCCCTGGCGATGCTCTGGGCTCCAGAACATCTCCCATGACCCCTGGAAACATTGCTGTCTGCTTCTCACTAAAGCCAATTAAATTACTCCCGGTACCTGCAGCCTTCTCGCTGTTACCACGACTCATTGAGTTCTCGCCCAAGAGGGAAGTGATGTCTTCTCCAAATATCCTGAGGCAATTTTCAATGAGAAATTGTACAAGACAAATCTGTAACACAAAAAGACAAGAATGGGGTGCTCTTTTCCATAGGGCATAGTTATAAATCACATTTTCTATACAGACCTTGGATCTAAGAAAAAATGGGAAGGACTTCTCAGAAAAATTCAGAGTTGATAAAAATACGTAGAAACCAGGGGCGCCTGGGTGGCTCAGTCGGTTAAGCGTCTGCGTTCGGCTCAGGTCATAATCCCAGGGTGCTGGGATCAGCCCTACATCGGGCTCCCTGCTCAGCGGGAAGCCTGCTTCTCCCTCTCCCACTCCCCCTGCTTGTGTTCCCTCTCTCGCTGTGACTCTCTCAGTCAAGTAAATAAATAAAAGTTTAAAAAAAACACAAAGAAACAGAAACACATAGAAACCAGAGTTCTCTCAGAAATAACTTAGAAAGAGTGATACTTTCCTGTGTACTTTGGGTACACATTTTAAAATACTGCCCATCCGTGGGCTAAAGTTATAATGCGTGGCCTAGTTTAAGAGCTAACATTTTGGGATCAGTGGTTATGTCTTTAAGCCTAGGATAAATTTCGGGGCCCCTCAGTTGGGCGTCTGACTCTTGATTGTGGCGCAGATCACGATCTCACGGTGGTGCGATGCAGCCCCACATGGAGCCAACTTTGGGCTCCGTGCTCAGCGGGGAATGGGCTTGGGCTTCTCCCTCTCCCTCTCCCTCTTCTTCTGCCCCTGCCCCGCTCACGCTCTCTCTTTCCCTCTCTCAAATAAATACATATCAAAAAATAAATAAAACAAGGATAATTTTCAAAGTAGCCTACCTTATTAAAGTTTACTTATTTTTTGCTTTTAAATTTTGTTTTCAGTTTTACTGAGCTGTAACTGATGTATACCATCTTATGAAACTTTATAAAGTATGAATGACAACTTAAGAAAACCATTTCTTAAATGAAGAAGTATCATAAAGTTGGGAAGCAGGGATTTTGGTGGGGTTGTGAGGGAAAACCCACACAGCAGGAGAGAAAACGTATCTGTCTGTCTAACTTCAGTCCCTTCTCACGCATTGCTTTGCCTCATGCTCGCTCTCTCTGGGTGAGCTTGGGGAAGACCTGTCATCTTATTAGGATATTCTGGAATCTCTTGCTAGTTTCCATATGACGTAGCAGAGGTGAAATAGTAGCCGAGTACTTTTCTAGATGAGCCACAATTGGCAGAGGAAGGCCAATGTGTTTGGAGGCATGGGGGCTCATATTGCCCAAGCCACCCAGGATGTGCCAGTGATGACCAGAGGAGCTGGCTGTTGTCGCCATTGTGTAGTGAGGAAACCATGGCTTTGCCCAAGGTTACGACTCCCTCAGGGATTAGGCTGAGAGTTGAACCTTGACTGGTGAAGCTCCAAAGCCCAGGTTCTTTTCTATCGTATCACATGACTCTTCTCTCTCTCCTTTAGTCAGTCTAGTGTTTAGTCTCCCGAAGGGGGAAGAAGTGACTCGACTGCTCCGAGTTTCCCGTTTAACGACACCCCTTCCCAGACCCCGCCAGAGTAGCATAAAGAACTCTGCCACTCCACAGGGGCCTAATGAAAATGTGCACTTCACAAAGTTCCATCCGTCAGAGTTACTACTGCACATGTCCGGTTCAAAGTAGGGATTCTACCCCCGGGGGACAAAAATGAGAGCTTTCATTACCTTTTTTATCAAGTTGTCTTCCAATTCCAAGGTGTCGAAATCAGGTGGGTAAAGAACGCTTGGGGCTATACAAACGGATAAATTATAAGCTGTCATCTGATTGGATGACGAATGTTGCTCAATGTTGTATAGCACTCCAAAAAGGTATCGCAAGAGAACAACATTTGCTCTTGGCAGCTGGGCTAAATGCCTAAGGTCAGAAAAACACACTTTTAAATTAGGCAAGTGATTCCACTTAGGAGGTTGGAAAAACAGAGACAGGGAACAGAATACATCCTTGTATATCTAGCACACAACCCGCTCTAGCAGAGTTCCAGGCATGAATGTAGACAAAATTGTTGCACTGAATTCAGTCCCTGAGCCAGATAAACACTTCTCTGGTTAGTTAAATGTTTGACAGACTTTTAAGGTCATAGCCCTGGCAGTTGATGCTCTTGCATGTGTCTTGAACCAGGGAATTTTGTCTACCAGTTTCAAGGATCCAGAAGGTGTCAAATGGCCAAGGAGTCCAGATTAATAAGATCAGGAGAAGAACAATAATAGTCCTAAAGCGTGCCTCTATTCTGAAGTTGGGCCCCATGGGTGTGAAGAATTGAAACTCTTTGGCGTTGGTCATGATTATAGTGGGCAAAGCTGCAAAATGTAAGCCAATGTTTTCCTAATAGTATGTTGGGTGTATTTTGGAGATGTGACCAGAGTAGAGTAATTATGGCATCATTACCTCTGGGCTGCAGTTATCTTCTCCTCTTTGTTGCCTTGATCAATAACACCGAGCCATTTGTCATAGAGGTCAGATAAAAATATACTTCCGTGGATATTTCTAAGAAAATCCTTAGGGAGATAAAAAAAATATATATATATATATATATCTATACATAAATATAAACTATAGAAACTATGTATTGGAAATATTCCAGAGAAAATATGTAGTTAAAAAATTCAGTTCAGCCCCCACTTCCTTCACAGATACCCAAACTGGGACCCACACGGAGCTCGGCTCTGACTCTCCATTGACTTGCACACGCAGGAGCAGGTGCTTGGATTTTCTCCCGCTAAAACTTAGAGGCATAAAAGCAGAGCTTAGCCTGTGGTGGAAATGAAGATAAAGCTCCCTTCTATCATCTGGAACTTATTTTGTGTGAGTGCTTTTTTTTTTGTAAAGTACCACAAACTGACAGGGTCTGGCTATAGACCATCCTAAATCCTATTAGCTTCCTGGACAGAAATACACATACCCATGTTGCTTGTTTTAGACAAGGTGCTAGCTCTTAACTCTGGCAAGAAAAGGCCTGAAACAATCAAAACACAAACAGGTGGGCTCTTGCACACATATTAGGAAAGAACTAGGTCTTCTCACTCTGGGTATGTGTGCTCCCTGGAAGAAAGCTACTCGCACAATTGCTTCATTCTTCCTTTTCTTAACTGTCTAAAAGTCGAGAGTCTAATGGCAGACTCACTGTGGTCCTGAGGATAGATTCATTTCTAGTTTATGCCAATTGCCCAGTTAGTTTGCCATGATATTATCAAGGCCAAGGTTGCAGAGTCTGATTCTCCACCAAGATCGATCAACTTCAGGAAGAGAAAACTTTAGAAATGTCTAAGCACTCTCCCCACAAGTGCTCACCCTCTCCCTAGTCAGTGCTTATAACACGGAATCAGGAAAGAACCTCCTAACTCTTGCTAGAAAATGGATTCCATGTGTGCACCTTACAGAGGGCAACACTCATCTTGCTACCTAGTGTAGCATGATTCTTCTCCTGTCTCCTGATGCCTGTATGTATATTACTACTGGATATCACTATGGCCCCAGTGTAGGAGTGGTTACCTAAGTCATTTCTGGACCTTGCTATTGATCACATCTTCGAACATTAACGGGGGACAAGGGAAGACCATATGCGACTGACATTCTATGACTGTAGTAATTACTATGTTAACATAGGGTTGTTCAGAGCTGTTCATAAGTGCCAAGGTGGATGGATTAAATTCTTTCCCTGTTGTATTTCTTTTGGAAAGTTTGCCTTCATTAGGAGGGTGGTGAGGATGTTTTCATGGGTAAACTGTGTATGTATCGGTGCGTATTTTGAAATTTATTATCATGACTAATAGTCATTTCAGTATTAGTATTTTGCATGGAGTCTTTAGGAGTGAAGGTGGGGAGGGCGGTGTGTAGTGAAAAGAGAAAGTATTTCTAACACATGTGGCTTTTAACTCCTAAAGTCGCTTCCTTAAATTTTGATTTTGTTAAGCGTTTTTCAGCTTGTCAGGTTCTTAATCTATTATGCCCATTATTGTTCTTGAGCAGTCTTGATGAAGGACACCAGTCATAGCTTCAGTTACTCGTGTGTAGATACTGCTAGAACCTTCCCTACCTTTAAGACGGATGCGACCACATGAACAGATTCGCTGTATGGGTTCACTTTGACCCCAGAATTCAGTTTTTCCTTTAGGACATGGCAGGATTTTATATTGGCTGAGTTTCTGAATATGCCTTCTGTGAGGGGCCCTTTTTCATTAATAAAGGAAAGCATACCCTGTAGGAAGAAAAGAAAAGTATATGGCATCTCATATCCACAAACGCAGAGCACAAGCTTGCCTCCGTTTTGAAAGAGGAGGGGAATGTACTGGTACACTGTTTTAGAGCAGGAAGGACCAAAGTCGATTTAGATTGTTTTTTTTTCAGTGTCTCTCTATATACTTTCTACCCAAATATCCATTTGACAGTCATACACTGAAACAATTTAAACAGTTCTTTTAATCAGATTTTCCTTTCCATTGAGTTTCCACTCTTAAATCAAACTTCTATGCTTCAAGGCCTTTGCGGAATCACCATCTGTTTCCTACTTTACCATTCTTTTCTCATTATTCCCTTATGTAGAGGCTCTTCCCCAAATATGGAAGTCTATTTAGCGAATACTCATTTCCCATTTGTTTATTTTTCTTTAAGTGACTCTATACTCCTTTCCTACTTGTTCTATTTCCTTCCCTCTTTTAAAGTCAGGCCCAGAAACTCTCTTCTCTTTCTCTGATTACCCTCCCTTCTCATGAGTCTTAAATTCTCTTTTGCTCTATCTTCATGTCCTCTCTCTGCTGTGTAGAGTCTTAATAAGGGCTGGACTCAGGGAATAAAATGGATCTGAAGTCTATTATGCTACTTATCTATTGTGTGAGCTGGGGCACATACATCCTGTACTGAGGCTTTTCTGAATCGGTTAGGAAGTGTGGAGGATGATAATCCTAGCTAGCTCCTAAATTTGCTGTGATGCATGGACCTGGGGTAGTAGCTAGCAGGTAACAAAGTAGCTAATATGATACATTTCTTCATAGCTAGGAGAACGTTCCCTACATCCCGTACAGTGCTTGCAGAGACACCGAATACTCAGTGAAGGTCCACACTGACAATTCACTAGAGCAGTTTGAGATAACACAGGCCAAACTCTGTGGCTTTCATTTGACATATTCTGTTAGGATTAACAGATTCCTATTTGCCAGAGGATGAGTCCATGCTCATGTCAGATGTTTGCAGTTGTTAGACTGAGTAGACTCCACTGAAGGAGACTTGAGACTCATGTGAGTGCAGGAAGGCAATGAAGGGAGAGTGTGAAGATGAGGTGGACTCTCAGAGACTCACATACACAGAGTCCTTTTTGACTGATCTGAACAGGCTTCGGTGGGTCTTTGTGGAAACAAGACCCATGTGGAATGGATAATAAAGTCTTTTCCTGTTGTATTAGCCTCACGACTCTGCTGGACGTAAGTCAGATTCTGTTCCTTGAAATAACGGTAACAGAGCTTCTCAGCCAAAGCCAAGGGCTGTCTAATGACTTCTCCATTTGGGGATAGATTTGGATGAGGACACGTGGCCTCTCAGAGTTTCCCCTCCTCAGGAGGGCTGTAGAAGACCAAAAGGAGATGACCTACCAGAATTGGGAAGGGCAAGTTGTCTTTATCACACACATCCATGAGGGAAACTCCAAAGAGCTGTCCTGGCTTTGCGGAAGGTGGGGCTGTGCACTGGGTGTGCTGGGAAGTGCCGGAGCCCCACCAAAAGGCCCTGTCTCTGAAAAAATGGCTTTTCACAGTCTTCCGACCGGAGTCTAAGGAAGAAGAGAGAGTACTAGTAGTAGTAGTTGTTGTTGTTTAATACGCTGAACCTTCTTTTTCCTTTTTTTTTTTTCTTACACATTTTATTTATATTTTGACAGAGGGAGAGAGACAGCGAGAGAGGGAACACAAACAGGGGGAGGGGCAGAGGGAGAAGCAGGCTTCCCTCGGAGCAGGGAGCCCGATGCGGGGCTCGATCCCAGGACCCCGGGATCATGACCTGAGCTGAAGGCAGACGCTTAATGACTGAGCCACCCAGGCGCCCCAGACTCATCTTAATTCCTGATGACTTGTATTTTCCTAAAGATTTCCTCAAAGCAATGTGGTAAGCATCATAAAACCAAGAAATGTCAGAAATATGGAGGGATTGATGATACGTGTCTCCAGGTTCTGAATCGAAAGTCTACCTTCTAAGGTGGACTGCTGCCAGGTAGCTGTGATTAGCTAGGCTCAAATCGTACTAGCTCTAGTCTCAGGGGCACTTCTCCTAGTCCTATTAATGGCTTTTTGTGGATTCCATCCATCATCTTATTTAGTCTTTACCACAATTCTAAGATTTAGACATTATTTTGTCTACATTTTAGAGATCAATAAACTGATGCTGAGCTAGAAAAACTGATCAAAGGTAATATAGCTGGTAAATGGGGGCACAGGACTTTACACTCTGGAGAGGTTTTTTGACATCAAGTCAAGTCCTTTTTTCTCAATGATGCCAGTTCTTTTCAACCTGTTTCAAAGGGCACTGGAATCCTGTGGTGCCTCAAGAGCCCCTGAGCCAAAAGAGGAGGGAGGGGAAGAAAGGCCCCTTGCTCTGGCTTCAACCAGAGCACATCTAATATACATAAATATATATATTATTGTTATATTTATATAGTATAAGTATCTAATTATATATTATATATATATATATAACTACATATATATGTATGGTGTTGTATATATATATATAGATATATAGCACCCATTTAAAATTTTGTTAGAAAAAATTCCCAAACACTATAGCATACCATGATGAGTCCTAATGCCCTTATGATCTACACTAGAAACTTCTTGAAGTCAGACACCTCATCTTATCCTTTCTTTGGTCTCACAACAGTGTGGAACCTCCCTTGACCTGTGAGCCAGCCTTCGGAAGAAGGAGCCCATGGAAATCCTTGCCCTGGCGATGCTCTGGGCTCCAGAACAGTTCTGTCTAAGCATCTCCCATGACCCCTGGTAACCTTGCTGTCTGCTTCTCACTAAACCCAATTAAATTACTCCCGGTACCTGCAGCCTTCTCGCTGTTACCACGACTCATTGAGTTCTCGCCCAAGAGGGAAGTGATGTCTTCTCCAAATATCCTGAGGCAATTTTCAATGAGAAATTGTACAAGACAAATCTGTAACACAAAAAGACAAGAATGGGGTGCTCTTTTCCATAGGGCATAGTTATAAATCACATTTTCTATACAGACCTTGGATCTAAGAAAAAATGGGAAGGACTTCTCAGAAAAATTCAGAGTTGATAAAAATATGTAGAAACCAGGGGCGCCTGGGTGGCTCAGTTGGTTAAGCGTCTGCGTTCGGCTCAGGTCATAATCCCAGGGTGCTGGGATCAGCCCTACATCAGGCTCCCTGCTCAGCGTGAAGCCTGCTTCTCCATCTCCCACTCCCCCTGCTTGTGTTCCGTCTCTCGCTGTGTCTCTCTCAGTCAAGTAAATAAATAAAAGTTTAAGGAAAAAACAAAAAAACCCAAAAACACATAGAAACCAGAGTTCTCTCTGAAATAACTTAGAAAGAGTGATACTTTCCCGTGTACTTTGGATACACATTTTAAAATACTGCTCATCAGTGGGCTAAAGTTATAATGCGTGGCCTAGTTTAAGAGCTAACATTTTGGGATCAGTGGTTACATCTTTAAGCCTAGGATAAATTTCTGGGCCCCTCAGTTGGGCGTCTGACTCTTGATTTCGGCGCAGATCACGATGTCATGGTGGTGAGATCCAGCCGCACATGGAGCTAACTTTGGGCTCCGTGTTCAGCGGGGAATCGGCTTAGGCTTCTCCCTCTCCCTCTTCCTCTGCCCCTGCCCCACTCATCCTCTCTCTTTCCATCTCTTAAATAAATACATATCAAAAAATAAATAAAACTAGGATAATTTTCAAAGTAGCCTACCTTATTAAAGTTTACTTATTTTTTGCTTTTAAATTTTGTTTCCAGTTTTATTGAGCTGTAACTGATGTATAACATCTTATGAAACTTAATGAAGTATGAACAAAAACTTAAAACCATTTCTTAAATGAAGAAGTATCTTAAAGTTGGGAAGCAGGGATTTTGGTGCGGTTGTGAGGGAAAACCCACACAGCTGCAGAGAAAATGTATCTGTCTGTCTAACTTCAGTCCATTCTCACGCATTGCTTTGCCTCATGCTGGCTCTCTTGGTGAGCTTGGGGAAGACCTGTCATCTTATTAGGATATTCTGGAATCTCTTCCTAGTTTCCGTATGATGTAGCAGAGGTGAAATAGTAGCCGAGTACTTTTCTAGATGAGCCACAATTGGCAGAGGAAGGCCAATGTGTTTGGAGGCATGGGGGCTCATATTGCCCAAGCCACCCAGGATGTGCCAGTGATGACCAGAGGAGCTGGCTGTTGTCGCCATTGTGCAGTGAGGAAACCATGGCTTTGCCCAAGGTTACGAGTCCCTCAGGGATTAGGCTGAGAGTTGAACCTTGACTGGTGAAGCTCCAAAGCCCAGGTTTTTTCTATCGTATCACACGACTCTTCTATCTCTTTTTTAGTCAGTCTAGGTTTAGTCTCCTGGAGAGAGAAGAAGTGACTCGACCACTCTGAGTTTCCCGTTTAACGACACCCCTTTCCAGACCCCGCCAGAGTAGCATAAAGAACTCTGCCATTCCACAGGGGCCTAATGAAAATGTGCAGTTCACAAAGTTCCATCCGTCAGAGTTACTACTGCACATGTCCGGTTCAAAGAAGGGATTCTACCCCCTGGGGGACAAGAATGAGACCTCTCATTACCTTTTTTATCATGTTGTCTTCCAATTCCAAGCTTTCGGAATCAGGTGGGTAAAGAACGCATGGGGCTATACAAACGGATAAATTATAAGCTTTCATCTGATTGGATGACGAATGTTGCTCAATGTTGTATAGCACTCCAAAAAGGTATCGCAAGAGAACAACATTTGCTCTTGGCAGCTGGGCTAAAAGCCTAAGGTCAGAAAAACACACTTTTAAATTAGGCAAGTGATTCCACTTAGGAGGTTGGAAAAACAGAGACAGGGAACAGGATACATCCTTGTATATCTAGCACACAACCCGCTCTAGCAGCGTTCCAGGCATGGATGTATACAAAATTGTTGCACTGAATTCAGTTCCTGAGCCAGATACACACTTGCCTGGTTGGTTAAATGTCTGACAGACTTTTAAGGTCATAGCCCTGGCAGTTGTTGCTCTTGATCTGTCCTGGACCAGGGAATTTTGTCTACCAGTTTCATGGATCCAGAAGGTGTAAAACGGCCAAGGTGTCCACATTAATAAGATCAGGAGAAGAACAATAATAGCCCTAAAGTGTGCCTCTATTCTGAGCTGGCCCCCATGGGCGTGAAGAATTGAAACTCTTTGGCGTTGGTCATGATTATAGTGGGCAAAGCTGCAAAATGTAAGCCAATGTTTTCCTCATAGTATGTTGGGTATTATTTGGAGATGTGACCAGAGTAGAGTAATTATGCATCGTTACCTCCGGGCTGCCGTTATCATCTCCTCTTTGTTGCCTTGATCAATAACACCGAGCCATTTGTCATAGAGATCAGATAAAAATATACTTCCTTGGATATTTCTCAGAAAGTCCTTAGGGAGATAAAAAAAAATATGTGTATATATTATAGAAAAATATGCATTGGAAATATTCTAGAGAAAATATGTAGTTAAAAAATTCAGTTCAGCCCCCACTTCCTTCACAGATACCCAAACTGGGACCCACACGGAGCTCGGCTCTGACTCTCCATTGACTTGCACACGCAGGAGCAGGTGCTTGGATTTTCTCCCGCTAAAACTTAGAGGCATAAAAGCAGAGCTTAGCCTGTGGTGGAAATGAAGATAAAGCTCCCTTGTATCATCTGGAACTTATTTTGTATGTGTGCTTTTTTTGCAAAGTACCACAAACTGACAGCGTCTGGCTATAGACCATCCTAAATCCTATTAGCTTCTTGGACAGAAATACACATACCCATGTTGCTTGTTTTAGGCACACTGCTAGCTCTTAATTCTAGCAAGAAAAGGCCTGAAACAATCAAAACACAAACAGGTGGGCTCTGGCACACATATTAGGAAAGAAGTAGGTCTTCTCACTCGGGGTATGCGTGCTCCCTGGAAGAAAGCTACTCTCACAATTGCTTCATTCTTCCTTTTCTTAACTGTCTAAAAGTCGAGAGTCCAAT
Organism: Mirounga angustirostris; assembly: GCF_029215605.1. Taxonomy (NCBI): domain Eukaryota; kingdom Metazoa; phylum Chordata; class Mammalia; order Carnivora; family Phocidae; genus Mirounga; species Mirounga angustirostris. Next base: position 216,750 of record NW_026991777.1, on the reverse strand, counting down.
GGCAGACTCACTGTGGTCCTGAGGATAGATTCATTTCTAGTTTAGGACAATATCCAGTTAGTTTGCCATGATAGTATCAAGGCCAAGGTTGCAGAGTCTCATTCTCCACCAAGATCCGTCAACTTCAAGAAGAGAAAAGTTTAGAAATGTCTAAGCACTCTCCCCACAAGTGCTCACCCTCTTCCTAGTCGGTGCTTATAACACGGAATCAGGAAAGAACCTCCTAACTCTTGCTAGAAAATGGATTCCATGTGTACACCTTACAGAGGGCAACACTCATCTTGCTACCTAGTGTATCATCATTCCTCTCCTGTCTCCTGATGCCTATATGTATATTACTACTGGATATCACTATGACCGCAGTGTAGGAGTGGTTACCTAAGTCATTTCTGGACTTTGCTATGGATCACATCTTCGAACATTAACGGGGGACAAGGGAAGACGAAATGTGACTGAGATTCTACGACTGTAGTCATTACTACGTTAACATAGGGTTGTTCAGAGCTGTACATAAGTGCCAAGGTGGATGGATTAAATTCTTTCCCTGTTCTATTTCTTTTGGAAAGTTTGCCTTCATTAGGAGGGGGGTGAGGATGTTTGCATGGGTAAACAGTGTGTATGTATCGGTGCGTATTTTGAAATTTATTATCATGACTAGTAGTCATTTCAGTATTAGTATTTTGCATGGAGTCTTTAGGAGTGAAAGTGGGGAGGGCGGTGTGTAGTGAAAACAAAGTATTTCTAATACATGGGGCTTTTAAATCCTAAAGTAGCTTCCTTAAATTTTGATTTTCTCAAGGGTTTTTTAGCTTGTCAGGTTCTTAATCTATTATGCCCTTTATGGTTCTTGAGGAGTCTTGTTGAAGGACTAAAGTGTGCCTCATAGCTTCAGTTACTCGTGTGTGGATAATGCTAGAACCTTCCCTACCTTTAAGACGGATGCGACCACATGAACAGATTCGCTGTACGGGTTCACTTTGACCCCAGAATTTAGTTTCTCCTTTAGGACCATGCAGGATTTTATATTGGCTGATTTGCTGAATATGCCTTCTGTGAGGGGCCCTTTTTGATTAATAAAGGAAAGCATATCCTGTAGGAAGAAAAGAAAAGTATATGGCATCTCATATCCACAAACGCAGAGCACAAGCTTGCCTGCATTTTGAAAGAGCACGGGAATATAATGGTACACTGTTTTAGAGTGGGAAGGAGTAAAGTCAATTTAGATTGGTTTCTTTTTTTCAGTGTCTTTCTATATAGTTTTGACCCAAATATCCATTTTACAATCATACAGTGAAACAGTTTAAAAACTTCTTTTAATCAGATTTTCCTGTCCACTGAGTTTCCACTTTTAAATCAAACTTCTCCGCTTCAAGGCCTTTGGGGAATCACCGTCTGTTTCCTAATTTAGCATTTCTTTCTCATTATTCCCTACATAGATGCTCTTCCCCAAGTATGGAAGTCTATTTAGGGAATACTCATTTCCCATTTGTTTATTTCTCTTTAAGTGACTGTATACTCCATTCCTACTTGTTCTATTTCCTTCCCTGTTTTAAAGTCAGGCTCAGAAACTCTCTTCTCCTTCTCTGATTACCCTCCCTTCTCATGAGTCTTTCATTGTCTTTTGCTGTAACTTCATATCCTTTCCTTGCTGTGTAGAAACTTAATAAGGGCTGGACTCAGGGAATCCAATGGATCTGAAGTCTATTATGCTAATTATATATTGTGTGAGCTGGGGCACATGCATCCTGTACTGAGGCTTTTCTGATTCCTTTAGGCAGTGCGGAGGATGATAATCCTAGCAAGCCCCTAAATTTCCTGTGATGCAAGGACCTGGGGTAGTAGCTAGCAGGTAACATGCTAGCTAAAATGATACATTTCTTCATAGCTAGCAGAACGTTCCCTACATCTCGCACAGTGCTTGCAGAGACACCGAATACTCAGTGAATGTCCACACTGACAATTCACTACAGCAGTTTGAGATAACACAGGCCAAACTCTGTGGCTTCCATTTGACATACTCTGTTAGGATTAACAGATTCCTATTTGCCAGAGGATGAGTCTATGCTTGTGTCAGATGTTTGCAGTTGTTAGACTGAGTAGACTCCGCTGAAGGAGACTTGAGACTCATGTGAGTGCAGGAAGGCAATGAAGGGAGAGTGTGAAGATGAGGTGGACTCTCAGAGACTCACATACACAGAGTCCATTTTGACTGATCTGAATAAGCCTCGGTGGGTCTTTGTGAAAACAAGACCCAGGTGGAATGGACAAGAATGTCTTTTCCTGTTGTATTTGCCTCATGACTCTGCTGGAACTAAGTCAGATTCTGTTCCTTGAAATAACAGTAACAGAGCTTCTCAGCCAAAACCAGGGGCTGTCTAATGACTACTCCATTTGAGGATAGATTTGGATGAGGACACGTGGCCTCTCAGAGTGTCCCCTCCTCAGGAGGGCTATAGAAGACCAAAGGAGATGACCTACCAGAATTGGGAAGGGAAGGTTGTCTTTATAACACATATCCATGAGCGAAACTCCAAAGAGCTGTACTGGCTTTGCGGAAGGTGGGGCTGTGCACTGGGTGTGCCTGCAAGTGCTGCAACCCCGACAAAAGGCCCTGGCTCTGAAAGAACGGCTTGTCACAGTCATAGGGCCGGAGTCTAAGGAAGAAGAGAGAGTACTAGTAGTAGTTGTTGTTTAATACGCTGAACCTTCTTTTTCCTTTTTTTTTTTTTTTTTACAGATTTTATTTATATTTTGACAGAGGGAGAGAGACAGCGAGAGAGGGAACACAAGCAGGGGGAGGGGCAGAGGGAGAAGCAGGCTTCCCTCAGAGCTGGGAGCCCGTTGCGGGGCTCGATCCCAGGACCCCGGGATCATGACCTGAGCTGAAGGCAGACGCTTAATGACTGAGCCACCCAGGCGCCCCAGACTCATCTTAATTCCTGATGACTTGTATTGTCCTAAAGATTTCCTCAAAGCAATGTGGTAAGCATCATAAAACCAAGAAATGTCAGAAATATGGAGGGATTGATGATACGTGTCTCCAGGTTCTGAATCATAAGTCTACCTTCTAAGGTGGACTGCTGCCAGGTAGCTGTGATTAGCTAGGCTCAAATCGTACTAGCTCTAGTCTCAGGGGCACTTCTCCTAGTCCTATTAATGGCTTTTTGTGGATTCCATCCATCATCTTATTTAGTGTTTACCACAATTCTAAGATTTAGACATTATTTTTATCCACATTTTAGAGATGTATAAACTGATGCTGAGCTGGAATAACTGGCGAAAGATAATATAGCTGGTAAATGGGGCACAGGACTTTACACTCTGGAGAGGTTTTTTGACATCAAGTCAAGTCCTTTTTTCTCAATGATGCCAGTTCTTTTCAACCCGCTTCAAAGGGCACTGGAATCCTGTGGTGCCTCAAGAGCCCCTGAGCCAAAAGAGGAGGAAGTGGAAGAAAGGCCCCTTGCTCTGGCTTCAACCAGAGCACATCTTATATACATAAATATATATATATATTGATTACATATTTATATAGTATAAGTATCTCATTATATATATATAACTATATATATATGTATGATGTTATACCCATTTAGAGCTTTGTTAGAAAAAATTCCTAAACACTGTAGCATACCATGATGAGTCCTAATGCCCTTATGATCTACACTAGAAACTTCTTGAAGTCAGACACCTCATCTTATCCTTTCTTTGGTCTCACAACAGTGTGGAACCTCCCTTGACCTGTGAGCCAGCCTTCGGAAGAAGGAGCACATGGAAATCCTTGCCCTGGCGATGCTCTGTGCTCCAGAACAGCTCTGTCTAAGCATCTCCCATGACCCCTGGTAACCTTGCTCTCTGCTTCTCACTAAAGCCAATTAAATTTCTCCCGGTACCTGCAGCCTTCTCGCTGTTAGCACGACTCATTGAGTTCTCGCCCAAGAGGGAAGTGATGTCTTCTCCAAATATCCTGAGGCAATTTTCAATGAGAAATTGTACAAAACAAATCTGTAACACAAAAAGACAAGAATGGGGTGCTCTTTTCCATAGGGCATAGTTATAAATCACATTTTGTATACAGACCTTGGATCTAAGAAAAAATGGGAAGGACTTCTCAGAAAAATTCAGAGTTGATAAAAATATGTAGAAACCAGGGGCGCCTGGGTGGCTCAGTCGGTTAAGCATCTGCGTTCGGCTCAGGTCATAATCCCAGGGTGCTGGGATCAGCCCTACATCGCGCTCCCTGCTAAGCGCGAAGCCTGCATCTCCCTCTCCCACTCCCCCTGCTTGTGTTCCCTCTCTCGCTGTGTCTCTCTCAGTCAAGTAAATAAATAAAAGTTTAAAAAAAACACAAAAAAACAGAAACACATAGAAACCAGAGTTCTCTCAGAAATAACTTAGAAAGAGTGATACTTTCCCGTGTACTTTGGGTACACATTTTAAAATACTGCCCATCCGTGGGCTAAGGTTATAATACGTGGCCTAGTTTAAGAGCTAACATTTTGGGATCAGTGGTTACGTCTTTAAGCCTAGGATAAATTTCGGGGCCCCTCTGTTGGGCGTCTGACTCTTGATTTCGGCGGAGATCACTATCTCATGGTGGTGAGATCCAGCCCTACATGGAGCCAACTTTGGGCTCCGTGATCAGCGGGGAATGGGCTTGGGCTTCTCCCTCTCCCTCTCCCTCTTCTTCTGCCCCTGCCCCGCTCACGCTCTCTCTTTCCCTCTCTCAAATAAATACATATCAAAATATAAATAAACAAGGATAATTTTCAAAGTAGCCTACCTTATTAAAGTTTACTTATTTTTTGCTTTTAAATTTTGTTTCCAGTTTTACTGAGCTGTAACTGATATATACCATCTTATGAAATTTTATAAAGTATGAACGACAACTTAAGAAAACCATTTCTTAAATTAAGAAGTATCATAAAGTTGGGAAGCAGGGATTTTGGTGGGGTTGTGAGGGAAAACCCACACAGCTGGAGAGAAAACGTATCTGTCTGTCTAACTTCAGTCCCTTCTCACGCATTGCTTTGCCTCATGCTGGCTCTCTCTGGGTGAGCTTGGGGAAGACCTGTCATCTTATTAGGATATTCTGGAATCTGTTGCTAGTTTCTATATGACGTAGCAGAGGTGAAATAGTAGCCGAGTACTTTTCTAGATGAGCCACAATTGGCAGAGGAAGGCAAATGTGTTTGGAGCCATGGGGGCTCATATTGCCCAAGCCACCCAGGATGTGCCAGTGATGACCGGAGGAGCTGGCTGTTGTCGCCATTGTGTAGTGAGGAAACCATGGCTTTGCCCAAGGTTACGACTCCCTCAGGGATTAGGCTGAGAGTTGAACCTTGACTGGTGAAGCTCCAAAGCCCAGGTTCTTTTCTATCGTATCACATGACTCTTCTCTCTCTCCTTTAGTCAGTCTAGTGTTTAGTCTCCTGGAGGGGGAAGAAGTGACTCGACTGCTCCGAGTTTCCCGTTTAACGACACCCCTTCCCAGACCCCGCCAGAGTAGCATAAAGAACTCTGCCACTCCACAGGGGCCTAATGAAAATGTGCACTTCACAAAGTTCCATCCGTCAGAGTTACTACTGCACATGTCCGGTTCAAAGTAGGGATTCTACCCCCTGGGGGACAAAAATGAGAGCTCTCATTACCTTTCTTATCAAGTTGTATTCCAATTCCAAGGTGCCGGAATCAGGTGGGTAAAGAACGTTTGGGGCCATACAAACGGATAAATTATAAGCTGTCATCTGATTGGATGAGGAATGTTGCTCAATGTTGTATAGCACTCCAAAAAGGTATCGCAAGAGAACAACATTTGCTCTTGGCAGCTGGGCTAAAAGCCTAAGGTCAGAAAAACACACTTTTAAATTAGGCAAGTGATTCCACTTAGGAGGTTGGAAAAACAGAGACAGGGAACAGGATACATCCTTGTATATCTAGCACACAACCCGCTCTAGCAGAGTTCCAGGCATGAATGTAGACAAAATTGTTGCACTGAATTCAGTTCCTGAGCCAGATAAACACTTCTCTGGTTAGTTAAATGTTTGACAGACTTTTAAGGTCATACCCCTGGCAGTTGATGCTCTTGCATGTGTCTTGAACCAGGGAATTTCGTCTACAAGTTTCATGGATCCAGAAGGTGTCAAACGGCCAAGGAGTCCAGATTAATAAGATCAGGAGAAGAACAATAATAGCCCTAAAGCGTGCCTCTATTCTGAAGTTGGGCCCCATGGGTGTGAAGAATTGAAACTCTTTGGCGTTGGTCATGATTATAGTGGGCAAAGCTGCAAAACGTAAGCCAATGTTTTCCTAATAGTATGTTGGCTGTATTTTGGAGATGTGACCAGAGTAGAGTAATTATGGCACCATTACCTCTTGGCTGCAGTTATCTTTTCCTCTTTGTTGCCTTGATCAATAACACCGAGCCATTTGTCATAGAGGTCAGATAAAAATATACTTCCTTGGATATTTCTCAGAAAGTCCTTAGGGAGATAAAAAAAATATATATATATCTGTATATACTATAGAAACTATGTATTGGAAATATTCCAGAGAAAATATGTAGTTAAAAAATTTAGTTCAGCCCCCACTTCCTTCACAGATACCCAAACTGGGACCCACACGGAGCTCGGCTCTGACTCTCCATTGACTTGCACACGCAGGAGCAGGTGCTTGGATTTTCTCCCGCTAAAACTTAGAGGCAAAAAGCAGAGCTTAGCCTGTAGTGGAAATGAAGATAAAGCTCCCTTCTATCATCTGGAACTTATTTTGTGCGTGTGCTTTTTTTTTGCAAAGTACCACAAACTGACAGGGTCTGGCTATAGACCATCCTAAATCCTATTAGCTTCCTGGACAGAAATACACATACCCATGTTGCTTGTTTTAGACAAGGTGCTAGCTCTTAACTCTAGCAAGAAAAGGCCTGAAACAATCAAAACACAAACAGGTGGGCTCTTCCACACATATTAGGAAAGAAGTAGGTCTTCTCACTCAGGGTATGCGTGCTCCCTGGAAGAAAGCTACTCTCACAATTGCTTCATTCTTCCTTTTCTTAACTGTCTAAAAGTCGAGAGTCTAATGGCAGACTCACTGTGGTCCTGAGGATAGATTCATTTCTAGTTTAGGACAATTGTCCAGTTAGTTTGCCATGATATTAATAAGGCCAAGGTTGCAGAGTCTGATTCTCCACCAAGATCCGTCAACTTCAGGAAGAGAAAACTTTAAAAATGTCTAAGCACTCTCCCCACAAGTGCTCACCCTCTTCGTAGTCGGTGCTTATAACACGGAATCAGGAAAGAACCTCCTAACTCTTGCTAGAAAATCGATTCCATGTGTGCAACTTACAGAGGGCAACACTCATCTTGCTACCTAGTGTATCATCATTGTTCTCCTGTCTCCTGATGCCTGTATGTATATTACTACTGGATATCACTACGGCCCCAGTGTAGGAGTGGTTACCTAAGTCATTTCTGGACCTTGCTATTGATCCCATCTTCGAACATTAACGGGGGACAAGGGAAGACCAAATGTGACTGAGATTCTATGACTGTAGTCATTTACCACGTTAACATAGGGTTGTTCAGAGCTGTTCATAAGTGCCAAGGTGGATGGATTAAATCCTTTCCCTGTTCTATTTCTTTTGGAAAGTTTGCCTTCATTAGGAGGGTGGTGAGGATGTTTTCATGGGTAAACTGTGTGTATGTATCGGTGCGTATTTTGAAATTTATTATCATGACTAGTAGTCATTTCAGTATTAGTATTTTGCATGGAGTCTTCAGGAGTGAAGGTGGGGAGGGCGGTGTGTAGTGAAAACGGAAAGTATTTCTAACACATGGGGCTTTTAACTCCTAAAGTAGCTTCCTTACATTTTGATTTTGTCAAGCGTTTTTCAGCTTGTCAGGTTCTTAATCTATTATGCCCGTTATGGTTCTTGAGCAGTCATGATGAAGGACACCAATCATAGCTTCAGTTACTCGTGTGTGGATAATGCTAGAACCTTCCCTACCTTTAAGACGGATGCGACCACATGAACAGATTCGCTGTACGGGTTCACTTTGACCCCAGAATTTAGTTTCTCCTTTAGGACATGGCAGGATTTTATATTGGCTGAGTTTCTGAATATGCCTTCTGTGAGGGGCCCTTTTTGATTAATAAAGGAAAGCATAGCCTGTAGGAAGAAAAGAAAAGTATATGGCATCTCATATCCACAAACGCAGAGCATAAGCTTGCCTCCGTTTTGAAAGAGGAGGGGAATGTAATGGTACACTGTTTTAGAGCGGGAAGGACCAAAGTCAATTTAGAATGTTGTTTTTTTTTTTTTTTTCAGTGTCTCTCTATATACTTTCTACCGAAATATCCATTTTACAGTCATACACTGAAACATTTTAAACACTTCTTTTAATCAGATTTTCCTTTCCATTGAGTTTCCACTCTTAAATCAAACTTCTCTGCTTCAAGGCCTTTGCGGAATCACCGTCTGTTTCCTACTTTACCATTCTTTTCTCATTATTCCCCTACGTAGATGCTCTTCCCCAAGTATGGAAGTCTATTTAGGGAATACTCATTTCCCATTTGTTTATTTCTCTTTAAGTGACTGTATACTCCTTTCCTACTTGTTCTATTTCCTTCCCTCTTTTAAAGTCAGGCTCAGAAACTCTCTTCTCCTTCTCTGATTACCCTCCCTTCTCATGAGTCTTAAAATGTCTTTTGCTCTATCTTCATGTCCTCTTTCTGCTGTGTAGAATCTTAATAAGGGCTGGACTCAGGGAATCCAACGGATCTGAAGTCTATTATGCTACTTATCTATTGTGTGAGCTGGGTCACTTACATCCTGTACTGAGGCTTCTCTGATTCGGTTAGGAAGTGTGGAGGATGATAATCCTAGCTAGCCCCTAAATTTGCTGTGATGCAAGGACCTGGGGTAGTAGCTAGCAGGTAACAAAGTAGCTAATATGATACATTTCTTCATAGCTAGGAGAACGTTCCCTACATCCCGTACAGTGCTTGCAGAGACACCGAATACTCAGTGAAGGTCCACACTGACAATTCACTACAGCAGTTTGAGACAACACAGGCCAAACTCTGTGGCTTTCATTTGACATATTCTGTTAGGATTAACAGATTCCTATTTGCCAGAGGATGAGTCTATGCTCGTGTCAGATGTTTGCAGTTGTTAGACTGAGTAGACTCCGTTGAAGGAGACTTGAGACTCATGTGAGTGCAGGAAGGCAATGAAGGGAGAGTGTGAAGATGAGGTGGACTCTCAGAGACTCACATACACACAGTCATTTTGACTGATCTGAACAGGCCTCGGTGGGTCTTTGCGGAAACAAAACCCAAGTGGAATGGACAAGAATGTCTTTTCCTGTTGTATTTGCCTCATGACTCTGCTGGACCTAAGTCAGATTCTGTTCCTTGAAATAACAGTAACAGAGCTTCTCAGCCAAAGCCAGGGGCCGTCTAATGACTTCTCCATTTGGGGATAGATTTGGATGAGGACACGTGGCCTCTCAGAGTTTCCCCTCCTCAGGAGGGCTCTAGAAGACCAAAAGGAGATGACCTACCAGAATTGGGAAGGGCAGGTTGTCTTTATCACACACATCCATGAGGGGAACTCCAAAGAGCTGTCCTGGCTCTGCGGAAGGTGGGGCTGTGCACTGGTTGTGCTGACAAGTGCTCGAACCCTGACAAAAGACCCTGTCACTGAGAGAACGGCTTGTCACAGTCTTACGGCCGGAGTCTAAGGAGGAAGAGAGAGTACTAGTAGTAGTAGTTCTTGTTTAATACGCGGAACCTTCATTTTCCTTTTTTTTTTTTTTTTTTTTTACAGATTTTATTTATATTTTGAAAGAGGGAGAGAGACAGCGAGAGAGGGAACACAAGCAGGGGGAGGGGGAGAGGGAGAAGCAGGCTTCCCTCGGAGCAGGGAGCCCGATGCGGGGCTCGATCCCAGGACCCCGGCATCATGACCTGAGCTGAAGGCAGACGCTTAATGACTGAGCCACCCAGGCGTCCCAGACACATCTTAATTCCTGATGACTTGTATTTTCCTAAAGATTTCCTCAAAGCAATGTGGTAAGCATCATAAAACCAAGAAATGTCAGAAATATGGAGGGATTGATGATACGTGTCTCCAGGTTCTGAATCAAAAGTCTACCTTCTAAGGTGGACTGCTGCCAGGTAGCTGTGATTAGCTAGGCTCAAATCGTACTAGCTCTAGTCTCAGGGGCACTTCTCCTAGTCCTATTAATGGCTTTTTGGGGATTCCATCCATCATCTTATTTAGTGTTTACCACAATTCTAAGATTTAGACATTATTTTTATCCACATTTATAGATGAATAAACTGATGCTGAGCTAGAAAAACTGATCAAAGGTAATATAGCTGGTAAATGGGGGCACAGGACTTTACACTCTGGAGAGGTTTTTTGACATCAAGTCAAGTCCTTTTTTCTCAATGATGCCAGTTCTTTTCAACCTGTTTCAAAGGGCACTGGAATCCTGTGGTGCCTCAAGAGCCCCTGAGCCAAAAGAGGAGGGAGGGGAAGAAAGGCCCCTTGCTCTGGCTTCAACCAGAGCACATCTAATATACATAAATATATATACTATGGTTATATTTATATAGTATAAGTATCTAATTATATATTATATATCTATATAACTACATATATATGTATGATGTTGTATATATATAGAGATATATAGCACCCACTTAGAATTTTGTTAGAAAAAATTCCCAAACACTGTAGCATACCATGATGAGTCCTAATGCCCTTATGATCTACACTAGAAACTTCTTGAAGTCAGACACCTCATCTTATCCTTTCTTTGGTCTCACAACAGTGTGGAACCTCCCTTGACCTGTGAGCCAGCCTTCGGAAGAAGGAGCCCATGGAAATCCTTGCCCTGGCGATGCTCTGGGCTCCAGAACAGCTCTGTCTAAGCATCTCCCATGACCCCTGGCAACCTTGCTGTCTGCTTCTCACTAAAGCCAATTAAATTACTCCCGGTACCTGCAGCCTTCTCGCTGTTACCACGACTCATTGAGTTCTCGCCCAAGAGGGAAGTGATGTCTTCTCCAAATATCCTGAGGCAATTTTCAATGAGAAATTGTACAAGACAAATCTGTAACACAAAAAGACAAGAATGAGGTGCTCTTTTCCATAGGGCATAGTTATAAATCACATTTTGTATACAGACCTTGGATCTAAGAAAAAATGGGAAGGACTTCTCAGAAAAATTCAGAGTTGATAAAAATATGTAGGAACCAGGGGCGCCTGGGTGGTTCAGTCGGTTAAGCGTCTGCGTTCGGCTCAGGTCATAATCCCAGGGTGCTGGGATCAGCCCTACATCGCGCTCCCTGCTCAGCGGGAAGCCTGCTTCTCCCTCTCCCACTCCCCCTGCTTGTGTTCCCTCTCTCGCTGTGTCTCTTTCAGTCAAGTAAATAAATAAAAGTTAAAAAAAAAACACAAAAAAACAGAAACAAATAGAAACCAGAGTTCTCTCAGAAATAACTTAGAAAGAGTGATACTTTCCCGTGTACTTTGGGTACACATTTTAAAATACTGCCCATCGGTGGGCTAAAGTTATAATGCGTGGCCTAGTTTAAGAGCTAACATTTTGGGATCAGTGGTTACGTCTTTAAGCCTAGGATAAATTTCGGGGCCCCTCTGTTGGTCGTCTGACTCTTGATTTCGGTGCAGATCACGATCTCATGGTGGTGAGATACAGCCCCACATGGAGCCAACTTTGGGCTCCGTGCTCAGCGGGGAATGGGCTTGGGCTTCTCCCTCTCCCTCTTCTTCTGCCCCTGCCCCGCTCACGCTCTCTTTCCCTCTCTCAAAAAAATAAATATCAAAAAATAAATAAAACTAGGATAATTTTCAAAGTAGCCTACCTTATTAAAGTTTACCTGTTTTTTGTTTTTAAATTTTGTTTCCAGTTTTATTGAGCTGTAACTGATGTATAACATCTTATGAAACTTTATAAAGTATGAACGAAAACTTAAGAAAACCATTTCTTAAATGAAGAAGAATCTTAAAGTTGAGAAGCAGAGATTTTGGTGGGGTTGTGAGGGAAAACCCACACAGCTGGACAGAAAACGTATCTGTCTGTCTAAATTCAGTACCTTCTCACACATTGGTTTGCCTCATGCTGGCTCTCTCTGTGTGAGCTTGGGGAAGACCTGTCATCTTGCTAGGATGGTCTGGAATCTTTTGCTAGTTTCCATAAGATGTAGCAGAGGTGAAATAGTAGTTGAGTACTTTTCTAGATGAGCCACAATTCGCAGAGGAAGGCCAATGTGGTTGGAGCCATGGGGGCTCATATTGCCCAAGCCACCCAGGATGTGCCAGTGATGACCAGAGGAGCTGGCTGTTGTCGCCATTGTGTAGTGAGGAAACCTTGGCTTTGCCCAAGGTTACGAGTCCCTCAGGGATTAGGCTGAGAGTTGAACCTTGACTGGTGAAGCTCCAAAGCCCAGGTTCTTTCCTATCGTATCACATGACTCTTCTCTCTCTCGTTTAGTCAGTCTAGTGTTTAGTCTCCTGGAGGGGGAAGAAGTGACTCGACTGCTCCGAGTTTCCCGTTTAACGACACCCCTTCCCAGACCCCGCCAGAGTAGCCTAAAGAACTCTGCCACTCCACAGGGGCCTAATGAAAATGTGCACTTCACAAAGTTCCATCCGTCAGAGTTACTACTGCACATGTCCGGTTCAAAGTAGGGATTCTACCCCATGGGGGCAAAAATGAGAGCTCTCATTACCTTTTTTATCAAGTTGTCTTCCAATTCCAAGGTGCCGGAATCAGGTGGGTAAAGAACGCTTGGGGCTATACAAACGGATAAATTATAAGCTGTCATCTGATTGGATGAGGAATGTTGCTCAATGTTGTATAGCACTCCAAAAAGGTATCGCAGGAGAACAACATTTCCTCTTGGCAGCTGGGGTAAAAGCCTAAGGTCAGAAAAATACACATTTAAATTAGGCAAGTGATTCCACTTAGGAGGTTGAAAAAAAAGACAGGGAACAGGATACATCCTTGTATATCTAGCACACAACCCGCTGTAGCAGAGTTCCAGGCATGAATGTATACAAAATTGTTGCCCTGACTTCAGTTCCTGCGCCAGATAAAATCTTCTCTGGTTAGTTAAATGTTTGACAGACCTTTAAGCTCATAGCCCTGGCAATTGATGTTCTTGCATCTGTCTTGGACCAGGGGATTTCCCCTAACAGTTTCATGTATCCAAAAGATGTAAAACGGCCAAGGATTCCACATTAATAAGATAAGGAAAAGAACGATAATGGCCCTAAAGTGTGTCTCCATTATGAACCTGGCCCCCATGGGTGTGAAGAATGGAAACTCTTTGGCATTGGTCATGATTATAGTGAGCAAAGCTGCAAAACGTAAGCCAATGTTTTCCTAATAGTATGTTGGCTGTATTTTGGAGATGTGACCAGAGTAATTATTGCATCATTACCTCTGGGCTGCAGTTATCTTCTCCTCTTCGTTGCCTTGATCAATAACACCGAGCCATTTGTCATAGTGATCAGATAAAAATATACTTCCGTGTATATTTCTAAGAAAATCCTTAGGGAGATAAAAAAAAAAAAAACTATGTATATATGTTATAGAAAATATGTAATGGAAATATTCCAGAGAAAATATGTAGTTAAAAAATTCAGTTCAGCCCCCACTTCCTTCACAGATACCCAAACTGTGACCCACACGGTGCTCGGCTCTGACTCTCCATTGACTTGCACACGCAGGAGCAGGTGCTTGGATTTTCTCCCACTAAAACTTAGAGGCATAAAGCAGAGCTTAGTCTGTGGTGGAAATGAAGATAAAGCTCCCTTCTATCATCTGGAACTTATTTTGTGTGTGTGCTTTTTTTGCAAAGTACCACAAACTGACAGGGTCTGGCTATAGACCATCCTAAATCCTATTAGCTTCCTGGACAGAAATACACATACTCATGTTGCTTGTTTTAGACACAGCGCCAGCTCTTAATTCTAGCAAGAAAAGGCCTGAAACAATCAAAACACAAACAGGTGGGCTCTTGCACACACATTAGGCAAGAAATAGGTCTTCTCATTCGGGGTATGTGTGCTCCCTGGAAGAAAGCTACTCTCACAATTGCTTCATTCTTCCTTTTCTTAACTGTCTAAAAGTCGAGAGTCTAAAGGCAGACTCACTGTGGTCCTGAGGATAGATTCATTTCTAGTTTAGGACAATTGTCCAGTTAGTTTGCCATGATATTATCAAGGCCAAGGTTGCAGAGTCTGATTCTCCACCAAGATCCGTCAACTTCAGGAAGAGAAAACTTTAGAAATGTCTAAGCACTATACCCAGAAGTGCTCACGCTCCTCCTTGTCAGTGCTTATAACACAGAATCAGGAAAGAACCTGCCAACTCTTGCTAGAAAATCGATTCCATGTGTGCACCTTACAGAGGGCAACACTCATCTTGCTACCTAGTGTATCATCATTCTTCTCCTGTCTCCTGATGCCTATATGTATATTACTACTGGATATCACTATGGCCCCAGTGTAGGAGTGGTTACCTAAGTCATTTATGGACTTTGCTATGGATCACATCTTCGAACATTAATGGGGGACAAGGGAAGACCAAATGTTACTGAGATTCTAAGACTGTAGTCAGTACTACATTAACATAGGGTTTGTCAGAGCTGTTCATAAGTGCCAAGCTGCATGGATTAAATTCTTTCCCTGTTCTATTTCTTCTTTTTTTTTTTTTTTCTTATTCATTTGAGACACAGAGATAGAGAGGGAGAGAGCATGAGGAGGGAGAGAGGCAGAGGGAGAGGGAGAAGCAGGCTCCCCGCTGAGCAGGAAGCCCGATGCGGGGCTCGATCCCAGGACACTGGGATCATGACCTGAGCCGAAGGCAGACGCTTAACCATCTGAGCCACCCAGGCGCCCCTCCCTGTTCTATTTCTTTTGGAAAGTTTGCCTTCATTAGGAGGGTGGTGAGGATGTCTGCTTCGGTAAACAGTGTGTTTGTGTCAGTGCGTATTTTGAAATTTAGTATCATGACTGTAGTCATTTCAGTATTAGTATTTTGCATGGAGTCTTCAGGAGTGAAGGTGCGGAGGGCCGTGTGTGGTGAAAACAGAAAGTATTTCTAACACATGGGGCTTTTAACTCCTAAAGTAGCTTCCTTACATTTTGATTTTGTCAAGCGTTTTTTAGCTTGTCAGGTTCTTAATCTACTATGCCCGTTATGGTTCTTGAGCAGTCATGATGAAGGACACCCATCATCCCTTCAGTTACTCACATGTGGATAATGCTAGAACCTTCCCTACCTTTAAGACGGATGCGAACACATGAATAGATTCCCTGTACGGGTTCACTTTGATCCCAGAATTTAGTTTCTCCGTTAGGACTCTGCGGGATTTTATATTGGCTGAGTTTCTGAATATGCCTTCTGCGAGTGGCCGTTTTTGATTAATAAAGGAAAGCATACCGTGTAGGAAGAAAAGAAAAGTATATGGCATCTCATATACCATGCCTGCCTCCGTTTTGAAAGAAAAGGGGAATGTAATGGTACAATGTTTTAGAGCGGGAAGGACTAAAGTCAATTTAGATTGCTGTTTTTTCAGTGTCTCTCTATATACTTTCTACCCATATATCCATTTTACAGTCATACACTGAAACATTTTCAACACTTCTTTTAATCAGATTTTCCACTAAGTTTACACTTTTAAATCAAACTTCTCTGTCTCAAGGCCTTTGCGGAATCACCGTCTGTTTCCTAGTTTCCCATTCTTTTCACATTTTTCCCTTACATACATGCTTTTCCGCAAGTATGGAAGTCTATTTAGGAAATACTCATTTCCAATTTGTTTATTTCTCTTTAAGTGACTGTATATTCCATTCCTACTTGTTCTATTTCCTTCCCTCTTTTAAAGTCAGGCTCAGAAACTCTCTTCCCCTTCTCTGATTACCCTCCCTTCTCATGAGTCTTTCATTGTCTTTTGCTGTATCTTCATGTCCTCTCCCTGCTGTGTAGAAATTTAATAAGGGCTGGACTCAGGGAATCCAACGGATCTGAAGTCTATTATGCTACTTATCTATTGTGTGAGCTGGGTCACACACATCCTGTACTGAGGCTTTTCTGATTCGTTTAGGCAGTGCGGAGGATGATAATCCTAGCTAGCCCCTAAATTTCTGTGATGCAAGGAACTGGGGTAGTAGCTAGCAGGTAACATGCTAGCTAAGATGATACATTTCTTCATAGCTAGCGGAACGTTCCCTACATCCCGTACAGTACTTGCAGAGACACCGAATACTCAGTGAATGTCCACACTGACAATTCACTACAGCAGTTTGAGATAACACAGACCAAACTCTGTGGCTTTCATTTGACATATTCTGTTAGGATTAACAGATTCCTATTTGCCAGAGGATGAGTCTATGCTTGTGTCAGATGTTTACAATTGTTAGACTGAGTAGACTCCGCTGAAGGAGACTTGAGACTCATGTGAATTCAGGAAGGCAATGAAGGGAGAGTGTGAAGATGAGGTGGACTCTCAGAGACTCACATACACAGAGTCCATTTTGACTGATCTGAACAAGCCTCCGCATGTCTTTGTGGAAACAAGACCCAAGTGGAATGGAGAAGAATGACTTTTCCTGTTGTATTTGCCTCATGACTCTGCAGGACCGAAATCAGATTCTATTCTTTGAAATAACAGTAACAGAGCTTCTCAACCAAAGCCAGGAGCTGTCTAATGACATCTTCATTTGGGGATAGATTTGGATGAGGACGCTTGGCCTCTCAGAGTTTCCCCTTCTCAGGAGGGCTATTGAAGACCAAAATGAGATGACCTACCAGAATTGGGAAGGAGAAGTTGTCTTTATCACACACATCCATGAGGGGAACTCGAAAGAGCTGTCCTGGCTTTGCGGAAGATGGGGCTGTGCACTGGTTGTGCTGGGAAGTGCTGGAACCCCGACAAAACGCCCTATCTCTGAAAGAACGGGTTTTCACAGTCTTCAGGCTGGAGTCTAAGGAAGAAGTGAGAGTACTCGTAGTAGTAGTTGTTGTTTAATATGTTGAACCTTCTTTTTCCTTTTTTTTTTTTTTTTTTACAGATTTTATTTATTTTTTGACAGAGAGAGAGAGACAGCAAGAGAGGGAACACAAGTAGGGGGCGGGGGAGAGGGAGAAGCAGGCTTCCCTTGGAGCAGGGAGCCCGACTCGGGGCTCGGTACCAGGACCCCAGTATCATGACCTGAGCTGAAGGCAGATGTTTAACGACTGAGCCACCCAGGTGCCTCAGACTCATCTTAATTCCTGATGACTTGTATTTTCCTAAAACTTTCCTCAAAGTATGTGGTACGTGTCATGAAAACAAGAAATGTCAAAAATATGGAGGGATTGATGATACGTGTCTCCAGGTTCTGAATCGAAAGTCTACCTTCTAAGGTGGACTGCTGCCAGTTAGGTCTGATTAGCTAGGCTCAAATCATACTACCTCTAGTGTCAGGGGCACTTCTCCTAGTGCTATTAATGGCTTTTTTTGAATTACATCCATCATCTTATTTATTCTACACCACAATTCTAAGATTTAGACATTATTTTTATCCACATTTTAGAGATGAATAAACTGATGCTTAGCTGCTATAACGGGCCAAAGATAATATAGCTGGTAAATGGGGGTACAGGAATTTACACTCTGGAGAGGTTGTTTGACATCAAGTCAAGTTCTTTTTTCTCAAAGATGCCAATTCTTTTCAACCCATTTCAAAGGGCACTGGAATCCTGTGGTGCCTCAAGAGCCCCTGAGCCAAAAGAGGAGGGAGGGGAAGAAAGGCCCCTTTCTCTGGCTTCAACCAGCGCACATGTAATATACATAAATATATACATTATGTTTATATATTTATATAGTATCAGTATATAATTATGTAATATATATAACTACATAGATATATATATAGCACCCATTTAAATTTTGTGAGAAAAAGTTCCCAAACACTGTGGCATACCATGATGAGTCCTAATTCTGTTATGATCTACACTAGAAACTTCTTGAAGTCAGAGACCTCATCTTATCCTTTCTTTGGTCTCACAACAGTGTGGAACCTCCCTTGACCTGTGAGCCAGCCTTCGGACGAAGGAGCCCATGGAAATCCTTGCCCTGGCGATGCTCTGGGCTCCAGAACAGCTCTGTCTAAGCATCTCCCATGACCCCTGGCAGCCTTGCTGTCTGCTTCTCACTAAAGCCAATAAAATTATTCCTGGTACCTGCAGCCTGCTCGCTGTTATCACGACTCATTGAGTTCTCTCCCAAGAGGGAAGTGATGTCTTCTCCAAATATTTTAAGGCAATTTTCAATGAGAAATTGTACAAGAGAAATCTGTAACACAAAAAGACAAGAATGGGGTGCTCTTTTCCATAGGGCATAGTTATAAATCACATTATGTATATAGACCTTGGATCTAAGAAAGAATGTGAAAGATTTCCCAGAAAAATTCAGAACTGATAAAAATACATAGAGACCAGGAGCGCCTGGGTGGCTCAATCGGTCAAGCGTCTGCCTTCAGCTCAGCTCATGATCCCAGGGTGATGCGATCAGCCCTACATTGGGCTCCCTGCTCAGCGGGAAGCCTGATTCTCCCTCTCCCACTCCCCCTGCTTGTGTTCCCTCTCTCGCTGTGTCTGCCTCTGTCAAGAAAATAAATATAATCTTAAAAAAAATAATAAAATAAAAAACAGAGACCAGAATTCTCTAAGAAATAACTTAGGAAGAGTGATATTTTCCGTGTACTTTGGGTACACATTTTAAAATACTGCTAATCAGTAGGCTAAAGTTTTAATATGTGGCCTAGTTTAATAGCCAACATTTTGGTATCAGTGGTTACATCATTAAGCCTAGGATAATTTTTGGGGCCCCTCAGTTGAGAATCTGACTCTTGATTCTGGCTCAGATCACTATCTCATGATGGTGAGATCCTGCCCAACATGGAGCCAACTTTGGGCTCCGTGCTCAGCGGGGAATGGGCTTGGGCTTCTCCCTCTCCCTCTCCCTCTTCTTCTTCCCCTGACCCGCTCACTCTCTCTCTTTCCCTCTCTCAAATAAATACATATCAAAATATAAATAAAACAAGGATAATTTTCAAAGTAGCCTACCTTATTAAAGTTTACTTATTTTATGTTTTTAAATTTTGTTTCCAGTTTTACTGAGCTGTAACTGATGTATAACATCTTATGAAACTTTATATAAAGTATGAACAAAAACTTAAGAAAACCATTTCTTAAATGAAGAAGTATCTTAAAGTTGGGAAGCAGAGATTTTGGTGGGGTTGTGAGGGAAAACCCACACAGCTGGAGAGAAAATGTATCTGTCTGTCTAACTTCAGTCCCTTCTCACGCATTGCTTTGCCTCATGCTGGCTCTCTCTGTGTGAGCTTGGGGAAGACCTGTCATCTTATTAGGATATTCTGGAATCTCTTGCTAGTTTCCATATGACGTAGCAGAGGTGAAATAGTAGCTGAGTACTTTTCTAGATGAGCCACAATTGGCAGAGGAAGGCCAATGTGTTTGGAGCCATGGGGGCTCATATTGCCCAAGCCACCCAGGATGTGCCAGTGATGACCGGAGGAGCTGGCTGTTGTCGCCATTGTGTAGTGAGGAAACCATGGCTTTGCCCAAGGTTACGACTCCCTCAGGGATTAGGCTGAGAGTTGAACCTTGACTGGTGAAGCTCCAAAGCCCAGGTTCTTTCCTATCGTATCACACGACTCTTCTCTCTCTCGTTTAGTCAGTCTAGTGTTTAGTCTCCTGGAGGGTGAAGAAGTGACTCGACTGCTCCGAGTTTCCCGTTTAACGACACCCCTTCCCAGACCCCGCCAGAGTAGCCTAAAGAACTCTGCCACTCCACAGGGGCCTAACGAAAATGTGCACTTCACAAGGTTCCATCCGTCAGAGTTACTACTGCACATGTCCGGTTCAAAGTAGGGTTTCTACCCCTTGGGGGACAAAAATGAGAGCTCTCATTACCTTTTTTATCAAGTTGTCTTCCAATTCCAAGGTGCCGGAATCAGGTGGGTAAAGAACGCTTGGGGCTATACAAACGGATAAATTATAAGCTGTCATCTGATTGGATGAGGAATGTTGCTCAATGTTGTATAGCACTCCAAAAAGGTATCGCAAGAGAACAATATTTGCTCTTGGCAGCTGGGCTAAAAGCCTAAGGTCAGAAAAACACACTTTAAATTAGGTAAATGATTCCACTTAAGAGGTTGGAAAAACAGAGACAGGGAAAAGGATACATCCTTGTATATCTAGCACACAACCCCTCTCTAGCAGAGTTCCAGGCATGAATGTAGACAAAATTGTTGCACTGAATTTAGTTCCTGAGCCAGATAAACACTTCTCTGGTTAGTTAAATGTTTGACAGACTTTTAAGGTCATAGCCCTGGCAGTTGATGCTCTTGCATGTGTCTTGAACCAGGGAATTTCGTCTACAAGGTTCATGGATCCAGAAGGTGTCAAACGGCCAAGGAGTCCACATTAATAAGATCAGGAGAAGAACAATAATAGCCCTAAAGCGTGCCTCTATTCTGAAGCTGACCCCCATGGCTTTGAAGAATTGAAACTCTTTGACATTCGTCATGATTATAGTGGCCAAAGCTGCAAAACGTAAGCCAATGTTTTCCTAATAGTATGTTGGGTGTATTTTGGAGATGTGACCAGAGTAGAGTAATTATTGCATCGTTACCTCCGCGCTGCAGTCATCTTCTCCTCTTCGTTCCCTTGATCAATAACACCGAGCCATTTGTCATAGAGATCAGACAAAAATATACATCCTGGGATATTTCTTAGGAAATACTTGTGGAGATAAAAATAAATATGTATATATATTACAGAAAATATGTATTGGAAATATTACAGAGAAAATATGTAGTTAAAAAATTCAGTTCAGCCCCCACTTCCTTCACAGATACCCAAACTGGGACCCACACGGAGCTTGGCTCTGACTCTCCATTGACTTGCACACGCAGCATCAAGTGCTTGGATATTCTCCCCCTAAATCTTAGAGGCATTAAAGCAGAGCTTAGGCTGTGGTAGAAATGAAGATAAAGCTCCCTTCTATCATCTAGAACTTATTTTCTTTGTGTGCTTTTTTTGCAAAGTACCACAAACTGACAGGGTCTGGCTATAGACCATCCTAAATCCTATTAGCTTCTTGGACAGAAATACGCTTACCCATGTTGCTTGTTTTAGACACAGTGCTAGCTCTTAACTCTAGCAAGAAAAGGCCTGAAACAATCGAAACAGAAACAGGTGGGCTCTTGCACACATATTAGGAAAGAACTAGGTCTTCTCACTCGGGGTATGTGTGCTCCCTGGAAGAAAGCTACTCGCACAATTGCTTCATTCTTCCTTTTCTTAACTGTCTAAAAGTCGAGAGTCTAATAGTAGACTCACTGAGGTCCTGAGGATAGATTCATTTCTAGATTAGGTCCATTCCCAGTTTTTTGACATGATATTATCAAGGCCAAAGTTGCAGAGTCTGTTTCTCCACCAAGATCCATCAACTTCAGGAAGAGAAAACTTTAAAAATGTCTAAGCACTATGCCCACATGTGCATACCCTCTTCCTAGTCGGTGCTTATAACACCGAATCAGGAAGGAACCTCCTAACTCTTTTTTTTTTTAATGATTTTTTTTTTAAAGATTTTATTTATTTATTTATTTAAAAGAGAGAGAGAGAGAAACAGCATGAGAGGGGATAGGGTCAGAGGGAGAATCAGGCTCCCTGCTGAGCCGGGAGCCCGATGTGGGACTCGATCCCAGGACTCCGGGATCATGACCTGAGCCGAAGGCAGTCGCTTAACCAACTGAGCCACCCAGGCACCCGGAACCTCCTAACTCTTGCTAGAAAATCGATTCCATGTGCTCACCTTACAGAGGGCAACACTCATCTTGCTACGTAATGTATCAGCATTCTTCTCCTGTCTCCTGATGCCTATATGTATATTACTACTGGATATCACTATGACCGCAGTGTAGGAGTGGTTACCTAAGTCATTTCTGGACTTTGCTATTGATCACATCTTCGAACATTAACGGGGGACAAGGGAAGACCAAATGTGACTGAGATTCTAAGACTGTAGTCATTACTACGTTAACATAGGGTTGTTCAGAGCTGTTCATAAGTGCCAAGGTGGATGGATTAAATTCTTTCCCTGTTCTATTTCTTTTGGAAACTTTGCCTTCACTAGGAGGGTGGTGAGAATGTTTGCATGGGTAAACAGTGTGTATGTGTCAGTGCGTATTTTGAAATTTATTATCATGACTAGTAGTCATTTCAGTATTAGTATTTTGCATGGCGACTTCAGGAGTGAAGGCAGGGTAGGCGGTGTGTGGTGAAAACAGAAAGAATTTCTAACATATGGGGCTTTTAACTCCTAAAGTAGCTTCCTTAAATTTTGATTTTGTCAAGCGTTTTTCAGCTTGTCAGGTTCTTAATCTATTATGCCCATTATGGTTCTTGAGCAGTCATGATGAAAGACACCAATCATAGCTTCAGTTACTCGTGTGTGGATAATGCTAGAACCTTCCCTACCTTTAAGACGGATGCGACCACATGAACAGATTCGCTGTACAGGTCCACTTTGACCCCAGAATTTAGTTTCTCCTTTAGGACCCTGGTTGATTTTATATTGGGTGATTTGCTGAAGATGCATTCTGTGAGGGACCCTTTTTGATTAATAAGGGAAAGCATATCCTGTAGGAAGAAAAGAAAATTATATCGCATCTCATACCCCAAACGCAGAGCTCAAGCTTGCCTCCGTTTTGAAAGAGGAGGGGAATGCAATGGTACACTGTTTTTGAGCTGAAAGGACTAAAGTCAATTTAGATTGTTTTTTTTTTCAGTGTCTCTCTATATACTTTCTACCCATATATCCATTTTACAGTCATACACTGAAACATTTTAAACACTTCTTTTAAGCAGATTTTCCTTTCCATTGAGTTTCCACTCTTAAATCAAAATTCTCTGCTTCAAGGCCTTTGCACAATCACCGTCCGTTTCCTACTTTACCATTCTTTTCTCATTATTGCCTTACATAGATGCTCTCCGCCAAGTATGGAAGTCTATTTAGGAAATACACATTTCCCATTTGTTTATTTCTCTTTAAGTGAGTGTATACTCCATTCCTACTTGTTCTATTTCTTTCCCTCTTTTAAAGTCAGGCTCAGAAACTCTCTTCCCCTTCTCTGATTACCCTCCCTTCTCATGAGTCTTTCATTGTCTTTTGCTGTATCTTCATGTCCTCTCCCTGCTGTGTAGAATCTTAATAAGGGCTGGACTCAGGGAATAAAATGGATCTGAAGTCTATTATGCTACTTATCTATTGTGTGAGCTGGGGCACATACATCCTGTACTGAGGCTTTTCCGATTCGTTTAAGAAGTGTGGAGGATGATAATCCTAGCTACCCTCTAAATTTGCTGTGATGCAAGGACCTGGGGTAGTAGCTAGCAGGTAACATGCTAGCTAAGATGATACATTTCTTCATAGCTAGCAGAACGTTCCCTACATCCCGTACAGTGCTTGCAGAGACACCGAATACTCAGTCAATGTCCACACTGACAATTCACTACAGCAGTTTGAGATAACACAGGCCAAACTCTGTGGCTTTCATTTGACATATTCTGTTAGGATTAACAGATTCCTATTTGCCAGAGGATGAGTCTATGCTCGTGTCAGATGTTTACAGTTGTTAGACTGAGTAGACTCTGCTGAAGGAGACTTGAGACTCATGTGAGTTCAGGAAGGCAATGAGGGGAGAGTGTGAAGATGAGGTGGACTCTCAGAGACTCACATACACAGAGTCCATTTTGACTGATCTGAACAAGCCTCCGCATGTCTTTGTGGAAACAAGACCCAAGTGGAATGGAGAATGTCTTTTCCTGTTGTATTTGCCTCATGACTCTGCAGGACCGAAATCAGATTCTATTCTTTGAAATAACAGTAACAGAGCTTCTCAGCCAAAGCCAGGGGCTGTCTAATGACTTCTCCATTTGGGAATAGATTTGGATGAGGACACGTGGCCTCTCAGAGTGTCCCCTCCTCAGAAGGGCTATAGAAGACCAAAAGGAGATGACCTACCAGGATTGGGAAGGGCAAGTTGTCTTTATTACACACATCCATGAGGGAAACTCCAAAGAGCTGTCCTGGCTTTGAAGAAGGTGGGGTTGTGCACTGGCTGTCCTGGCTAGTGCTGGAGCCCAGACAACAGGCCCAGTCTCTGAAAAAACCGCTTTTAACTGTCTTCTGCCTGTAATCTAAGGAAGAAGTGAGATTAGTAGTAGTAGTTGTTGTTTTATTTGCTTAACCTTCTTTTTTTTTTTTTCTAAAGATTTTATTTATTTTTTGATAGAGAGCCAGTGAGAGATGGAACACAAGCAGGGGGAGCGGGAGAGGGAAAAGTAGGCTTCCCACCCAGCATGGAGCCTAATGCAGGGCTCAATCCCAGGACACGGGGATCATGACCTGAGCCCAAGGGAGACGCTTAACAACTGAGCCACCCAGCCATCCCGCTTAACCTTATTTTCACCATTCCCATTCTACGGTACATTCACTGCAATGGCTAGAAGAGGGAAACTGAGGCATTTTTTGTGTAGAATTTTCCATGTTTTGAAATTGGCCAATAGCATTCTTATGGTGTTAACAGTTGTTCCCCAGATCCTGCAAACTGATGGTTAAACCTAGAGACTTGATCAGACTTAGTGTCAATGCTTTCAATCCCATCTACTGCCCGTTGTGCTTTATCACGAGGCACTTCACTTGTTGTTTGTTTCCTATTGGTAAGTATGATTAGTGGATTCATCCAGTGTCAGATCTGATTTTAAAAGCTCAAAAGATCTGGTATTCAAATCAAGCTGAGTTTGTTAATCATCTGCTTTCACAGTGAGTCTCCTTCCAGTCTTAAGTTTCCTCTTTGGCTTTCTGAGTGCTCAACTTTTTTTTTTTTTTTTAATTTTATTTATTTATTTGGCAGAGAGAGACAACGAGAGAGGGAACACAAGCAGGGGGGGATTGGGAGAGGGAGAAGCAGACTCCCACTGAGCAGGGAGCCTGATGCAGGGCTAGATCCCAGGACCCTGGGATCATGACCTGAGCTGAAGGCAGACGCTTAACGACTGAGCCACCCAGGTGCCCCTGAGTGCTCATCTTTCTATGATCAAAAGGATCTGCCTCTCATGACATGATCCGCCTGACCCCACTTCTCAGGTGGCCTCTGGTGTCTCTGCTCTGGGCCATCCCCAAGGATGACTCCCTGCATTCAGGGTTCTTGGGAAATAGTCATTACATGCTGGCTATGTGGTAAGATTCCAGGTGACTGTGTTTTCTTGTGATACCCCACCAAGCTACCCAGAGATGACTTTTTTTTTTGTAAATTATGTTTGATATTTACGGAAAAGAGTCTAATCCACAATGAATTGCACCCAATTCCTCACACATACTCAAACATACATGTATATACACCATACCAGTACAAGGCTTGAAAGAAAACATACAAAAAGAAAAACAATGAGAGATTATGAATGCCTGATTTATCCCCAATTTCCAGAGATGATTTTGAATTACCCAACATTCCCTATCAAAGGAATGCAGAAGAAGAGCTTTACAAAGAAAAGGTGATCTGCAGTGAAAAGCTGAGTTGAAAGTTTCTACTGCTCAGCTATGAATGTTTTCCTTATAAGATACCTTAACATTTGCTTATAAAATCTGCTTAAATAACTGAATTCTTTAAAAGTCCACAGAAGAGCCAAGCTGTAGAAGGATAAACAAATGAGCAACATTTCACCAAACACCCATAAACACCTGTCCACTGGGCTTTTCTGGGATGTAGTGAGTGCATCACCGTATCCACTCACGTGGGTGGCAACACTCATGGCACTTGACCAGAGAGACCAGGATCTAAGAACCAGAAGCATCCTGGTTCTGCCACCTAGTTAGATTACTCAAAAATTCTTAAGCTTTGGTTTGCTTAACTTTAACATAAATGCTGCTGCCTACAACTCGTTGAACTAAATGTAATGTACTACTCAGCACAAGGCATGGCTCGTGGCAGCCTTGATAAAAGTAATTTCCTTGCTCAGAAGGCCTCAGGCAGTCTAGACATCAGTCTCTTCCCCCTCCAAAGCAGACATCACTCCCATTCTCTATTTGATTTTGCAACCTCTAGAAGGTAGGCAATCATGAAGGATGGCTACCACTTTACTTAACTAAGGCTCTTTCTTCCTGCTCTGAAATTGATACCGCTACCATTTTAAAAGGAGAGAAGAAAGAAAGCAAACACATTCTTAAATCCAGGAGGAGATTCCTGTACATCAAAATGTATGCATTTGCTGAAGATACGTGTTAATATGTAAGTTGAGTTGTTGTATGCAACCTGGGTTCCCTACTCTTCCCCTAGTTTTATTATTTCTAAAACTACCCAAATATATTCCATTCTTCAGCTTTAATAAGAAGAATGCTCTTAAGAAGAATGTTGTATCCCTTGGTACAAAGCTATATATCTAGCTACTCTATGAGTATACAGAAAATAAGTACACATTGAGTCCTATACTTTCTCCAAGGTATTTTCAGGCTTAGCTGGATGTTTCATAATGTACATTATTTGCTGTTAGAGGTCATGTTGCCTCTATTACTAATAAAAATATATGCTATAGCCATGAAAAATATAGGAATGATTAAACAAGCTAACTTTATGGAAACCTATTCTTTCTTAAACAGTCCTGGCAAGATTTGGGTTAATGTTTCCTAATGCTTGAATTAGGGTATGAATATTAAAAAATAAAATTTTTGAAACTTTGTGCTTATAGAATCACAATCATAACAATAAAATACTTTCTATTTTGGCCCAATACTTCTCAGATGAATAACACATTTTCATCAGAGAAAAAAATATCAATGGGAGAATACTGGAATGGTAGGGAAAAAAATAGCAAGAAGGAAGATGAAAAAGCCCTGACCATAAACATTCAGTCTAGCTCCAGCCTTGACCTGTGTCTGAAGCAGACATGGAAAGTGGGGGCAGAATTGAGACTTGAATTCTAACTGTAAGCCCAAGGCCACTTCAGCCTAAGCCCAGAATAAATCCAATTCAGTTCCATAACTCTTTACTCCACTGGAGTTCTTCCATTCCAGGTGCGTCTAAGCCATGCAGTCATTTGATTCCATCCTGTGATGGCCTGAGATACTAGATAAAACCCTGGAATAGGGAAGACCTGTTTCCAGGCCACAAACAGCTTGTGCTCTAAGAAGACACACAGATGTGTACTCACATAATTATATGTAGAAAGTGTTCTGGGGATACAGAGAAAGGAGCTAACAGTCTATCTAGGAGAATTAAAACAAGCACACAACCTTCCTCGAAGTGAGTTGGGTCCTAAGACCTTTGGGTTTCTCTAAGCTCGATTCTGTGCAGTTTTGGGGTTCTTGCCTCTACTGTTCCTCCCCACCCCCCACAGAGAGAGTGAGCTCTGTGTCCTCAATTTGTGGGCAAGAGTGGAGACATGAGCCAAGAGAAGACACCTGAAGAAAGGGAAGGGGCTCACCTCTCCCTTGCTCATTCTGCGCCGGGTGCCTGGGCTTCAGGATGAACCGGCCTTGCATCTCTGCGAACCCCTGCTCCAGAAGGAGGGACTCCTGGAGGGTGGAAGGAGAGATGGAGTCCTCTGGTGTCTGCGGCAGCAGTGTGGTAGATGGAAGATGGCTCATTTTAATTCCATAGGGATGTTTATGTCCTATATGGAAAAAATATAGATTCAGGCTGATGGTGATGGCTCTGATCAAATCCCCCTTCCCATGAGTGTATGCATCACACTGGTATATGCTGCTATTCTCCTGGGGCTTCTGGCACTCACTCTGTGCCTCCTGAGTGAGCATCATATTCGCTCTTGTTGGAGACACCCTGCAGAAAGCAGGTGCCCAAGGAAAAGATTTTAAAAAGAGAAAAAAAATGTAAAGCATGTTACTTTACTTGGAATACAAAGATTCATCAGTGCATTGCACAATGCTGACTTTCGCTGTGTTTCCATCTGAGAATATTTAAGGCCTTCTAGTTTCTGCCTTGACACTAACGAGATCTGCACATCTTAGGCAAATTACTTGACCCCTCTGAGCCTTACATTCATCCTTTGAAATGCTTGCCCTCACACAAACTTATAAGGATCAGAGTAAATATATTAATATGCATTGGTGGGTAATATTTTTTAAATAATTGAACATATATATTAAGAATTGCTATTCTCTCTCACATAATGTCAGTTGAGCAGATTTTTTTTTCATTTCCTTTTGTCAATTTCTAGAGGCAGAGCTACTCAAGGGCAGTGGGATGGGTTGCCTTTATGCTTTATACTTCCCTCCCACTGCTGCCCTTCCTCCAAGGGGAGTCCTGCCAGGTGATGATCAGAGGGAAGGCTGAACAGTGTTGGGAACCCAGAAGCAAAGTGCAAAACGATGTTTACAGAGTGGAAAACTGCACCCAGAGTCAGTGAGAGTTGCCTGCCAAGTGATTTGTTTTGTTCTTGTATGCTTTAAATTGTTTCCTCTCTATAGAATTCTCAAAGACCCTGTGCTATAGGATATGGATCTCATTTTTTAAGAACAGAATGGAAGTTCTCTTTCTGTCATTTCTGATTTATTATTGAATGTAACTTGGGGAGCTTTTGCTGTTCCTTCTCATCTGTCATAGATGCAGTGTCATTGATGTGTTCACAAGAATCACAGTGACTTCCCTCTTTTAAGGAAAAAGAAGCTTCTACGACAGCAATACAACCAAATCACAAAGATAACCAGGAGATAATCCGCAATTGAGAATTGAGAGCATTGGTAAAAAATGCATTTTGAATGCTGCCAATGGATCATCATGAATGACAGGCTCTCCGGATTCCTTAGAGCTGCCTTGGTGTGTGAAGCTGCTCAAAGTCTAAAAAGTTATCATCTATATTGTTTTACCTAAATTAATGCACTTTATTAAAATAAATATATTTAAGTATTTGACTTTTTTCCTTTTTGTGGTTGGCCGACTTTTACAGAGATGTCAATATTAATATGAAACATGAAATGGTGGGGGGGATTTTTTTCCTCAGCTATGCCCTTGGTGACTCTCTGTATTCTAAGACTGGGAATATACATTTCGTAGAAAGAAATTGGTTATTTAGATTTCTAGATCACTTGAAAATATTCTTTAGATAACTTGAAAAAGAGTAATAGCCTCACGGGATTATTTTCTTTTTAAGATTTTATTTATTTATTTGTCAGAGAGAGAGAGAGAGCACAAGCAGGGGGAGCGGCAGGCCAAGGGAGAAGCAGCTCCCCACTGAGCAAGGAGCCCAGGACCCTGGGATCATGACCTGAGCCAAAGGCAGACACTTAACTGAGCCACCCAGGCATCCCGCCTCACAGGATTATTAAAAAGATTTTGAAAAACGCATGTAAGAAGGAATGCTCTAAGATTTCTAGCAGAAATCATTGTCACCATTACCATACATTACTATACTTCAAGGTCTGCTACAGATCCTCTCTTTTTTCTCTTGTTTTTTAATCCTTCTATTTTTGGTAAGCACTGAACAATTTTGCTAATCCAAAGATTTTTTTTTAGAGGACTTGTGCTAATAACTATTTTAGGAGAGGTGTAATCTGTTTATCAATAACCTTAAGAACAGTGATGGAAAAAGCCTGAGAAACAACAAAGTGCAGGTAGTTTAGTCAGTGAAGACTTGAGGAGTTTAAATGTGATTATCTCATTCTCTTTATGATGCTGAGAAAACTTCTGGGCACAGAGCAGGTGTTAAATACATACCTATACCTGGATTCAGAGACATGATTGGATTTTAGCGGATTCTCACAAAATAGAGGCTATTTAGTTGTTAGGAACTGGAATTCAAGACTGGAATATGAAAAATAAATGTATGGGAAAAAAAAATTCCAATTCTATGCTTTCATACCTAAGTGAGTAAATAAGTAAGTAAACAATAAACAAAAAAATTTTTAAGACAGCTCCGTTTGTCAGGTAAAATGAAGTAGAAACGAAAAATTTACATTTCTCTCCCTAACTAGACCTTAAGCTGATGAATGAAGAGATGTCCTCAGTGCCTGGGAACAAGTAAGCACCTGGTAATTCTTTAATAAACGTGAGAGTGAATATTGCATGTGATTTTCACTTTTAAGGGTATTTAAGCTGAAGACAGAACAACCATTACTTTGAGATGTAGAGTTACAATTTTGAACCTAATCAATCCCATCTTAGATTTTCCCTGACACTTACCAGTGAGTGGGTGTGGGGACGCTTCCTTGCCAGCACTCACCCACAGCTGGTAGTCTTTCTCAGAGCCCTTGGAAACAAAAAGAACTATGCATCATAACAAATCTTTCACAGTACTTGAAGAACACATTTCCTTTGCATTTCTCTGTTTCCAGAAAGAAAGAATTGGGGCCAGTATAAATGCCATTTGGTCCATGGAGGTAGCTACAGTACTTGTTAACTTGTTCCCTCATAGCCTCCAGTGGACCGTCCCAGGTTCTTGTCATTTTTGATAAAGGCCAGGAAACCACAGTACAATCAGCCCCTCACGGTGTGGGTGGCCCATGGCCTAAGAAATCACAGTTGTGCCCCTTCGCTAAGGAGGAAACTTCTAATCTCAGAGTCCTGCCTTCCGCTGTCTCTAGATTCCTTGGATAATGCTGGCTTTTGCCGCCAAATGTCCCTGCCCTGACATGCATATTGTCCAGAGAGCCATATACCCTGCTATGACTATTCCTGAGCAAAGTAACTTGAAAGGCATCAATAGTTCCGCAGCCCTGGGCAAAAGGAGACAAACGCCCAAGAGGCCTTGAGGAGTTAGTGGACTGAAGTCAGCCACTGGCTTTGGTGCAGGCAAGCCCCACTTCAGGGAGAGAAAGAACAAGGACTCTAACCTAGACAACATATCAGATGCAGAAAACAATTACTCCCAGCAGAATTACCGCCCAGTAAACCTGGAAGTCCTACTTGAAACAAACACATCTAAATTATAAAGATCGCTGAACTATTTTAGAGAGTCTTCCAGGAGACTAAAGCAAAAAATGTTTGACATGGAGTTGTTGGTGATAGGTACTATGCTTGACCTGGACTCCTGATTAAAAATCATGGTCTTGCCCTTATGAAGAAAGGTCATAGGTATGGACACAGACACACACACAGACACACGCAGACACACAGACACACACACATAGCTAAATCTGCTCAAAATTGTATTGCAAATAACTCGTGAGAGCTAGTAAGGTAGGGTAGGGTTTGGAAATGCTATGCTGGAATCCCTTAAATCAGGCATACATAAAGCCAAATAACCCCAATTCTTCATTAAAACAGAAATTCTTTGTGTGGTGAGATTGATCACTTTATGCAAAGGAAAATCACAAACATGAAATAAAATGAGCTTCATCATTAATCAATCTCCTCAACTTCATCCCTAAAACCACTCACTCTCTGTCTAAGACTTAATTCCTATTTAGGGTATATATATCATACAGGTTAGAAATCAATGTAGATATGTGCTTTACTCAGTACATATAAATTCAATTTTATTTCAGATATATTATTAAATTTTGTTTGTACAGAAATCATTGATTTCTTATGCTAAATTCCAGTTGCCCTGAATTTTTAAGGGGCTTTATTATACCATTGGGTCAGACAGAATTTAAGTAAGAATCTTGTAATTATGTCATGTCATAATAGCAAGACATTTTTGCATTTATAGAGGATTTTATATAAGAAGCTGTGCTTTACAAGTGCTCCCTTCAGTTCTGTCCATCTGACTATCACTCTCCCTCTCTTTTCCCTTAGAAAACCTCATCCTCAAATATGTCCATGTCTTTCATCAAAAAAAAAAAAAAAATCCAGCAACTCACACCAGCGCCATCAAAACATAAAGGAACAGGCCGTTAAAACCAAAACAAGATGAAAGTGATATGTACGCAACTGCCCCCAGATCATGGTCTTATTCAGAACTTGTCCTCTTTACCAGTTCATAAGGGGTGTGAGCCGCCTCATCCCAAGGAACTGCATCAAGAGGAGGTAGCTTCTAGCCATGTGGTCTTTATGTCAAAATGTACAACAAAACATATAATTTAGGATTCATCTAACTGGGATTGAGTCCTTGGGTGATGACCAGGGTAAACAGGGATGGGGAGGAATCAGGAATGAAGACACAGAAAGAAGAGTCCAATAGAGGAGGAAATATTTAGAAACTTAGAAATATTTTATTGTCTGTGTATAAAATATATACAATAAACTGCATGTTGTTATTAGCACTCTAAAATTATAGCCCAATTTTATGCTATGATTTTGAATTCGCAGAAAATTTAAAATGGGAAGACAAGAAGAGCACCCATGTATAGGCTAATAATATAGCTTTGCTGCCTTCAATTTCTAAATCTGGGGGACAAAATATGACTATGATATGTATAATAATCAGCTGTCTTATAACGGGAGGTACACAACACACACACACACACACACAAATCTCAAAAGTCAAAGATGGTTTTTAAATTAAAAATAGTTTGCAAGGGTACTTACAGTTATTCCTAGCATTGGTAGTGACATGTTGATAATGTCATTCACTGTGTCTGAATTTGTTACTGTTACAGTTACAGACTGTAAAAAAGAAATGAGAAAAATTGCTATAAATTTTTAAAAATTTAAAGCAGGTGACCAAATAATTATTGTCAAATTATTATCCATACTCTAAAGGCAAAGCTTGTTTTCAGTTAATGACAAAGTAAAGCATATGTAGAGCACACACCCTTGATTATATTTTCATTTCTTTACATAACATGAAGCTAGTAGGAAACATTTCAGTGAAACATATATTTCCCTTCAAGGATTTGTGGCTTACAAAATATAGCAGCTTAAGCAAGAAAGAGAAAAACAGAATTCCACGAGGGGACATGAACTGACCCTCAGCTCCATAAGGCTATTCCCAAAATAGAGAGGGGAGATAGTTTAAAAAGGAGGAGCTAGATACTTTTCTCTCTTCGCAATTACATACTCAGTTTCAGCAAAATCAGAATAAGAACCGTCTGTGACAGACATTTAAAAAAAAAAAAACTATTTAGTCAATACTTTCTTTGTGTCATCATGGTTACTAAGATTTCCATTGTTGAAATCTGTTGAGACAAATAAAACCAATGAGTCTAGGAAATGAGACTGAAAATGTTAGAAGTTTATATTCCATTCGCAACTCTGACAGTGAGTAGTTACTTATAATATCTCTCTATCACACCTTATATTGAGAAACTGCTCCATACAACAAGGAAAACAGTTATTGAAAATTATCTGAAAGGGATGGATAGGAATCTGAGATGATATCGATAAAAGTACCCGAATTCCAAAAGACATTTTAAAAGAGGACAATATGTAACCAACCACGCATACACTTTTTATAACATTATTAGGCAATGAGGCCTGTGTTCTTTGAGAAACAGTGCATGAAGAAGACAAGCAACAGAAGTGGACACTCACAGTCCTTAAAAATATTAAAAACAAAGTTAAAAGAAACTTGTTCTTTCATTGTATTTTTCTTCTTATGAATTGAAATGCAATTGCTTGATATGACAGATGGCCCAAAAGTTGCTTGATAATCGAACTTGTATAAACAAAAGTGTTCATTGATTTCAAACTACTTGAGCTTTAAGGATTATAAAAAAAAGTGTTCAGAACCTAGCAGTAGGACTCAGAGCACCCAAACTCAAGGATATCCTATGTTAAATTGTCTAGGAGGGGCTTCCTATGTTAAATTGTCTAGAGGATTCAAGACTGGGTCTTAGCTTGAAATTTAGTTAGAAGTAATGGCTCTGCTATTTTTTTTAAGATGTCTGAAAGCCTTTCAGTACAACTTAAAAAGTTTCCCACAAATTTTTTTTTTTTTTTAAGATTTTTGTTTATTTATTTGTCAGAGAGAGAGCACAAGCAGGGGGAGCCACAGGCAGAGAAGACAGAGGGAGAAGCAGGCTCCCCTTTGAGCAGGGAGCCTGATGCAAGACTCCATCCCAGGACCCTGGGATCATAACCTGAGTCGAAGGCAGATGCATAACTGACTGAGCCACCCAGGCATCCCTCCCATGAAATCTTTTTAAAGAAAAAAAAATCTCTTTTGAAATACTAATAATCACTTTTTAATTTATCTGGTCTGCAAGATAATGGTTTTCATGGTATAAGGAACATACTATGTTCAAAATAGTAATTCCAGAGATGTATGTATATTTTCCTGCATGTTGTAGGTTCTCCAAAACAGATAAATTCCAGTAGATAGAGCTCTCTGTAAACAAATGACTTCAGAAAAATAAGCTGCTTTTTGAAATAATTTAAAAGAAAAAGAAATGTTACTTTTTTTTATATGAGTCAAAGTGTTACTTAATATATGAAGAACAAGGAATATGTGATCAATTCTCAAGAGCTGAAGCCAACCCTGAGATGATCTAGATGTTCAGACTGTTAGCCAAAAACAGCTATTACAATAATGCTCAATGATACAAATGAAAATATGCTCACAATAAACGAAAGAGGCATCTTAGCATAGAAACTAAAAATATTTAAAAACAGAAATTTTTTATCTGAAAAATATCTTAAAGAAAAAATTTACTGACTAGGCTACATTGCATAATGGAGATGACAAAAAGAAGTCAGTGATTTGAAAATAGATAATAGAAATTATCCTGTCTGAAGAAGAAAAGGGGAAAAAAAGATTGAAAAAATTAAGAGTCTGAGGGATCTATGAACAATATGAAAGGGTCTAATATACATATAACTGGACTCTCAGGAGGAGAGGAGAGAGAAAATGGGGAAGAAAATATTTGAGGTAATCATGATCAAAATTTCCCAAATTTGGTGAAATTAAATTTATAAATTCAAGAAGTTCAGAATATGCCAAATAGGACAGATTCAAAGAAAACCATGCTTTGATACTTCATAGCCACACTGCTAAAAACCAAAAATAAAGAGAAACTCTTGAAAGCAGCTAGAGAAAAATGACAAATCACCTACAGGGGATTAACGTTTGATTGATCACAGACTACTCATCAGAAAGCACAAAGACAAAAAGACAGTGGAACATCTTTAAAGAGCTGAAAGGAAAAAGTTTGCGAACAAAATTCTACATCCCTCAAAATATCCTTCAAGAGTGAGTGTGAAATAAAGCCATATTCAGATAAGAGAAATTAAGAAAATCTGTTTGCACCAGGTCTGCACAAGAAATGCTAAGGATCATCTCTCTAGGATGAAATGAAAACAGTGTTAGAGGGAAACTTGGATGTTCAGGAACAAGTGAAGAACATTAGAAATGCTTATTTTGTGTAAATTATACATAAATAAAGTTGATTTTTAAAGATTTCAAGGTAATTTTCCATGGAAAATTCTGAGTGTAACCCACTGCCACAGCTGAAATCAAAGCAGGCAGAGACAAGAGTGTGCTCTGCTGCTAGAGAACCCTCTGGCCTTATCTCCTTCATGCAATGCATCTACCTGGTGCTTAGAAACCAATCAAAATATTTGCATGGCTTTTGCTTTGGCCAGGAATAACTACCCCTTTTTCCACCTTCAAATACTATTTTGTGTGACCTAGAGCTACTGTAAAGTATAACAGGAAAAAAAAAATGTCACTTAAAGATACCCAAAGTATCTTGTTCATCATTGCAAATGTCTTGGCTACTGCACTACAATTTCAGAAATCAAATTTTATACCAAGAATGGGCAACTGGTTTGATTTTTTTTCCCCCAACAGCCAAAAGAAAATGAGATAGAAATATGCTGATCCCTTAAAAGTGTCATCCCTCTGAGCTCAATTCAACCCTGATATTCCTTGGATCAAAAGACCTTTCAAAACCCCTCTGCAGTTGATATAACTACTAAGTGAAATACCTGACCCTTGAGTAGATCCTGTACTGGAAAGGAGACATTATTGAGGTCAACTGACAAAATGGGAACATGGAAGGCAGAGTAAAGTATTACACCGATGTTAAATTTACTAAAGGTGATAACTGTGTGATGGTGATATAAGAGGATATCTTTATTCTTGGGAAATACCTAGGTTTAAGGATAAAGGGCCATGGCATTTGTATGACCCTCAAAAATAAGTATAACATACACATAATAGGGACAGAGAAAGAAAATAAATGATAAAGCAAGTGGAGTAAAATGTTACTAATAGCTGAATCTAGGTAAAGGGTGCATGGGGTGTTTTTTGTTTTATTTTTATACCTACAACTTTTCTGTGAGTTTACAGTTATACCAAATAAAGCGTCAATGGGGGGAGGGTGGAGAACTGTGGAAACAATCCAAACCATTCTGTACATAAGTAGTAACCATTGGGAAAAAATGTTTACTTCTAGTAGGAAATACCTGCATGTGAAAATCACCTTATTACAAGCCAGTGTTGTTGCTATTAGAAAGAACCAGGGAAATATTATGGATATTTAACATGCAATATTCTTTTCATGCTTAAGTACTGTGGCATGGATTCCTCTCACTTCATATTACCTAGGATTCACTCTTTATGTATACAAAGACACGTGTAGACAGGAAAATACATTTTCCCACATGGTACTTTTCTAAATACTCTCTCTCTTCTTATCTCTTGCTCTCTCCTTCCTACCTCCCCATCTCTCCCTCCCTCCCTCTCTCTATCTCCATCTCCATCTCTTTCATTCTATCTGAATCAGGAACATGGAATTTAATTTTTGGTCTTAAAAACACTTACACAGGCACAGTTCTTGATGTCCTCAGTGAAGATTCTGAGAGGAATGCTTTTGGGCTGGTCCTTCTCTTTGGCCAGATTGATGTACCTAATCAAATTCAATAATAACCCCAAATAGAGTAGGATGAATTAGCTATTAGCTTACTTTCAAATTGATCTATGTGGCTAAAATTTTCAACATACTCTGTTATTTTTAAATGCATGTAAATAAACTCAGCAACATCAAATTATGGGTTGGAAGAAAACATGCAAAACTATTTCAGGAAAGTAAGACATGACTCAGAAAACAACAGGTTGCTCTTGTCATGTAAGATGTGAGTAGCGGATCCAGTCATCAAAGCTTTCCTGCCTAGACTGGAGGGCCCAGCACCTTCAAGGGTAGGAATGAGAAGGTGCTTTGAGCATCACTCAGGAGAGTAAATTGCACTTAAGAAAATTTAATATGTATCTTTTGAGAATAATGTTAGCTCCAATCATTAGGTCTGAGAGAAGGGGAAGATGAGAGTGATAACCAGAATTTCATCAAAAATAAGCAATATGTGCATGTAAATAAGAGCAGATTATTTGCAGTAGCAGCCAGGGTACATCTAAATAAGAAATTATTTGAGGATAGTCTAACAATTTCTACTAAGTAGGGGAAGCATAGTGTGTGGGGGCACTGCTTTGAAGAGATTTATTCTTTTCTCATGGGTTAAAGATGTATAATATGTATAGTGACAAGATACCTTTGAAGGAAAGAATGCCATTTTTCCTTTTGTTCCGAAGAACTGCAATTTAAAAAAAATGGGAAGAAAAAATTAAGATACATACAATACTTATACTAGCAAAATAAGATCACCATTCCAGAAAAAAAATAGCAGCAGCCAGTTGTTAAGGATGTGGATGCATGTGTTAATATCATACTGTCCTCATAGTTGCGCTTTGGAGGGACCCCACTCTTTTATGAGCGTATTAAAGCAATGGGAAGTAGATCCTAAAGTGGGAGAAAAGTTGGTTTTGAATCTGAACACTTAATTGTAACTATGTGATGCAAGCTATGTGATCATGGGCACTTTGCTTCACTGCGCTGATCTTCAGTTTCCAGAACTGGAAAAGGGTTAATTATACCCCGAGTGTTCCTGCAGCTGCAAGTGCTATTCAGATATAAAGAACATTATTATTCAAATTAAATCATACTTAAGGAATTTGGCATTTGGATGGAACTATCTTGGCCCAGAAACAAGAATAGCTTTTTAGGAAGAAACACCTGTAATATTTTTATTTCTTTATACACATAGCAGATTGGAATGTGTTAAATTAGTTTCTAGAAAACATTCTTCGTTACTGTGATCCTCTGAGCAAGATCGATCCAGCTAGTGCTAAACTACTAAAGGTTAGTCTTTTCTCAACTAAAGTTTTCACAGCATTTAGTACCCAAAGTTGCGAATGTTTTAAGCCTCATGCATACATGGCCTTACCACTTACTAGCGTTTTTTTACCGTGGTAAACTACACAAAATAAAATTGACCATTAGTGACCTTTAGTACATTCACAGTTTTGTGCAACTACCGTGACTGTTTAGTTCTGGAACATTTTTTCACCCAAAAGCAAACCTGTGTCCACGAAGCAGTCACTCTTCCTTCCTTCCTGTTTCTAGCTCCTGTACCATATTTTGTGTATTTGTTGATAAACACGTGGGTTGTTTCTACTTTTGTTTGTTTGTTTGTTTTTTGGCTATTGTCGACAATGCTGCTATGAACGTTTGTGTATCAATTTTTGTGTGGACCTACGTTTCTCTTGGGTATCTATCTGGGGGTGGCATTGCTGGGTCGTATAGTAATTCTGTTTGACTTACTGAGGAACCATCAAACTGTCCACAGTGGCTGCCACATTTTATACTCCTCCCAGCAACACTGCTCCCCAACCCCTCCATCGCTGTTTCAGGATTTGTCCCATCTGGAAAATGGAACGCCCACTTAGCGTCCCAGCCTGCCTATGCGCATGGACACAGCTTCTAGTTAGCCATGCTGATCTGCAGAACAGTAATAACCACAAATAGCAAAAGCACTAGGTGCCAGGAATTGTTATAAATGCCTTCTATATGTTTACACAGCTTTTTAACTAATATAACATGTATAAGCCTGGCTTCCACATTTTCCTGCTTGTTAGGGAAAAAAAGTCTCTTGGAAACTCCCCTGTCAAAGACTTTATACATTCCCAATTGAAACTGTTTCCTTCCATTTGCAACATGGAGAAGACAGGAAGCAAGAGGAACTGAGAATCTTTACAGAAATGCGTCGTGGAAAAGAAGACATGCGGAGAGCATATAAATACATATTTCTTCCCAATAAGCTTTGAAAATTTCTCCTTAAGTCAACGCTGCATTATAGGGCTTAATAAATTAACAACTTGTAAACATTTTCGTTGTCTTCCCTTTGTGATGACGTGGGACATTTTGGTGGAGTGGGGTGAGGAGAAGAAAGAAGGGTGTTAAGTGCATGTGATGAACACTCATTGTGCAAAACAAGAATGAGACTTGGGGTGTGGTTGTTTCAAACAGCAGATGTAAGTGTTGCACCACCCCTGTAAACTCAGGAGTGTCTGCTCAGGATGTCCGGGGTAGAGAGTCACATTCCCCATCCTCGTGTCAGCCTAAGAATGTGTCTTGCACAACTAACCTCTACTCAATGCAATCATACTTTTGTTTTAGATGGTCACCTCTCTAGAGACACCAACTAAGATAATCAGTACACAGCAATTCAGGCAACCTCATATTCAATGACATGATTAATTTATTTGTATAATTCCATACTATTTTTAAAGGAATGACCTTGGGAGTATAAGAGCAATTTTTCAAATTTAATTGGACTCTTTAATAGTACTTGCTCAAGAAAAATATGCCAGTGATTTAGAAACACACATACCCCCTGGGAATTAGGGGGCAGGATATTGGAGAGGGGTTCTAGAACCTCACTCTCTTGATTCTCCTTCCATATGCCTAAAACACCCAATTCCTCAAGTGGCTCCTAGAGCCCATGGGAAAAACCACTGATCAAAACCAAAAGAAATTACTCCAATAGTTCCCACTCTATGTTATCTACTTGCTCCCATTTGTACATACCTTTTGGGGGGAAGTACAAGGCAAATGAGTGTCATTATGGGAAGTCAAAAAGGGAGTCACTGGCTTGACATATAATCAGATTAAAATGTTTTTCTTTTTATCCCATGTAAATACAAGACCAAACGGTCGGTCTTACCCGAAGGTGGCCACAAAGGTCACCGTGGGCCAGCCCAGGATAAAGGACCTCCCAGCACAGATGTTGGCATCCTCCACTCTGTCCATACAGTTGGCAGTCCACATGGTGTTCAGTGGTATTTTCTTTTTTATCTTAAGTTTTTTCTTATACCTAGAAAGATACCCAAACAAGACCTCTGTTAGTTTGTTTCATAAATCTTATGGGAACAGCTGTGCTCATCAGAGACCAGTTCTCACTGCTCCAGGGCACAGCATGCCTCCCTTGTCTCTATTACCCTCTGTGCCCAGCACAGCAAATGGTGACATGACCTTTACAAAGTGTGTGTTGAGCGAAGTCTGGCCCTAGGAAGGCCCTGAAAACACTTCCTCAAATGGCAGCAAGTGGCCATTTTTCTGAATGTTGAGTGTTGAGTAAAGACTATATATTCCAGAGCTTTTTAAGAAAACCATTAATTCATTTATTATTGTTAGAATTTGTTTCTTATTATATATAGTTTTATGGTTATTATTATAGTTAATTATTCATTTATGACTTGC
Organism: Mirounga angustirostris; assembly: GCF_029215605.1. Lineage (NCBI taxonomy): Eukaryota > Metazoa > Chordata > Mammalia > Carnivora > Phocidae > Mirounga > Mirounga angustirostris. The sequence goes on along the minus strand of NW_026991777.1, from coordinate 176,205 downwards.
TTACTTCAAAAAGTATTTGAGGGGCTGAACAAAGCTACCTGATACACGATTTATAAAAATAGTCATACAATTTTTTGCTTAAGAGACACAAACCAGGGGGCGTGCCTGAGTGGCTCAGGCGGTTAAGCATCCAACTCTTGGTTTCGGCTCAGGTGGTGATCTCAGGGTCTTGAGATCGAGTCCCCATGTAAGGCTCCCCTCTCAGTGGGGAGTCTGCTTCCCCTCTCCCTTTGCCCCTCCCCCCGCTCACGCTCATTCTCTCTAAAATAAATAAATACATAAATAAATCTTCAAAAAAAAGAGAGAGAGAGAGACAAACCAAGAACAAAAAATAAACTTGGATCAGAAAGATTTTTTTGGGGGGGGGGGATCAGAAAGATTTAAAAGTTATTTTCAACCTTAATTTTAAAAAAAAATACTTTCTAGCCTTTAAAGCATAGGTTATTTTCAATTTCCCTTCTTAAAATTTTATCCATATCATTTTCCCTTAGATTATGGCTAAAACTGAAAAACTGTTAGCCTACAGATTGAGCCCAATTTAAAAATCATCAATCCATCCATCAATCAATCCCAGATCAGCGGTCAGGAGGTCTTATATGTGAGTGATGGATACTTCCCATTTCTCTGAGGAGTCAGAAGGTGATCAACTTTGTCAGTGGTGAAATTGCTTTTTGACAATTTCTGCCTAATCTTCTTTGATCTCTAACATGAAAACCACCATATTGATTGATTTGGTTAATTCACAACTTTAACTCTCAGGTGGGCTTGGGATTTAAATAGTTATAAGCCCTCTGAGGGATGCTTAGGGAACTTGGACACACCACTCTGGAACTCCTTACTATTCAGAAACACATGTGGAAACACTAAACTAAAATGAGATCAAAGACACCTCATGTGCAAAAATCCCTGTGACTCCAGTGATTCATGGAACAATTAAAGCTAAGACTCTCCAATGGGTTTTATGAAATAAAAATAATTTTGCTGGACGCACACTTGAAGGATAATCTAGATTCAAAGTTTATGACACAATGAATAAAGTCATCGGATAAAATCATTATCAGATATCAGATGTCTGATTATCAGATAAAATCATTTTTCTAGATAGTAACTCCAAAGGCATTGTCAGGGTAAAAATATATGGCTAATGGGAAAGATAGACATATATCTGTTGGTTTTTAAGATTTTTTTTTTTTTCTAATGTAGGTATCTGTGTGTATACAGACACCCAAGGTACTGTGTGGGAACTTCCAAATACATTGACCTGGAAAAAGGCATTTCAGTAATTCTCTCCTTAGTTCAAGAAAGCACCAAGATTATCTACTCCAAACCAAGGAGTTATCCCAAAGCCCAGAGCATGGTTTCGACTGTCCTATCACATTTGGAGCACTTATCATATGCCAAGCACTGTTCTAAATATTTTATAAATACAAATATAAAAAATGTAATCCTCAAACAACTACACTAGGTGGTCTTTATTAGCTCCATTTTACAAATAAGGAAACTCACAGAAAGGTCAACTAAATTGCCAAAGGCAAGAGAGTTTGAACCCAGACAGCCTAACTCATGAGCCCATGTTTGTAACCACTTGGCCTCTGTGGCTGCTGACCTATCGTTCCATGAACTACCCTTCTCATGTTTCCTACCCTCACTCAGCCTCACTTCGATCCCCAGAGCCATCAGGCTTTCTCATTGGATTATCTGGGGAGTGAGAGGATAAATCTCAAGACATTATATTAACAAAGCTGGTTACTAGCTTGGAAATATTTAAAGTTTATTACAACAAAGCTTCATACTTCAGTGGATTCTTCTAGGGTCTTACTGCATTTCTTCACTCTCAATCACTGACCCAACTGGATTATCTCAGTAGAAATTAGAAAGTATTAATCTAATGTAAACTGACTTGAGGAGAAGAAAGAGGAGGAGAAAGAACTGTGGTTTTTATTTCTAAAAATAGTCCTTTATTATATTTGTATTAACATGATGGATATCACTCTTGCTTTCTGCTACCTCAACCTTTATACCAGAAGGGAAGCCCCAGTGCACTGTGGAAATTTACAGGATTCTAGGGGGATTTCCCCTGTTCTAAGATAGGGGTATCCTTTTACAGATGTTGGGAGTGGGGGTCCTGTTATATTCTGTAAGTAATTCTTTGTAATTTCACGGATAATGAGTTAATAGTCATCTTCATCTTTTGACCTAATTTAAATTCATTTTTTGTTTCATTTTATATTCTTTAATAACTACATATGAGGGATGTGATGTCTAAAGAACTAAGTTCAGTCCCTTCCTTTTTGTAAATTCTTCATGGGCCTCTACTAGTATTAATATCTTAATATTTATCAAGCAGATACTGTTCTTAAAAATAAAGTAATAATTTTCTTTGAAAAATAACTTATTTAGTATTCTAATGAATATCAAAAGTAATAAGGAAGGTTCCATCTGACCTCAATTCTTGAGAAATTTCTGAAGGCGTATGAAAAGAATCCCCAAACAATTTTCACTATTATTAACATCTTGTACGACTAGAGAAATATAATTTCTTTGTGAAGAAACAAACATTTAAATTCCTTTTATTATTACACACAAACTAAAATTCACTAATTTTGACAGAATACAGAGGTAGCAATTAGTCAACTACTTACCCAATTTGTGTTAATTTCTATAGCGTCAACCTAAAGATGAGAGTTTCCAGCTGAAGCCTGCAGGTGAGCTGAGGTAAAACAGAACCTGGGTCACCCCAACCCCTTCTTATGGCTAATTGGAAAACGTAGGCCCTAAATTCAGATGATTAATTTGAACAGATTGATTCAGGACATAACACAATCCTCCAAGAACAAGGATGACAGGGATGAAACAAGGTTGTTAATGCAGGAGCTATTTCTTTTTAGTTGTTTCCTTCTAGAAAAAAAAAATGTAAACTTGTCCAATATTCACAGTGATCATAAATATACCCAAATGTTTACTATGGGAATGTTCTCATGGTCGTTTTCTAAAAACTGGCAAAAACTTGTACGCGGCCACAGCATGAAGTGCTGCTCGTGACTGCTAGGGACAGAATTGTGTCCCCTCCCCCACTGCTCCCCACAGTCTTACCGTGAAGCCCTCTCTGCCAATATGACCATGTTTGAAGAGAGAGCTTTTAAGCGGTAACTAAGTGTAAATGGGGCCATCAGGGTAAGGGCTTAATCCAGTAGGATTGGTGCCCTTGTAAGAAGAGGGAGAGAGAGCTCTGTGTGTGTGTGTGTACATGCAGGCGCTGAGGAAACCCCACAGGGCATAGGCGAGAGGGCAGCCATCTGCACGCAGAAAGACAGCTCTCGCGGGAACCTGACCCTGATGGTGTCCCGAACTTGGACTTCCAAAAATCTGTGTTCTCTCTCTGTCAAGGGCCTTGGTTTTAGAAGCCAAATTCAAGTGCCTGAGATCACTTACATTTTCTAATATTCCAAATGGATGTAAAAAGTATATAAGATAATCTTTCAGGAGCTGAGTCTCTTAAAGAGAACATTATTAAATACATTGATGTAGATTTTGTCACATCATAAAAACCCTTGCGTAGACACAAAGACCTATCTCAAAAGCAATATGTGAAGAGGAAAAATGTTGCACTTCTTTTGTAATAGTGAACCAATCAAAATAAAAAATTCAGCTCTTAAAAGGATGCAGTTCTCTCATGGGGAAAGAACACTGCCTTTATATAAAATCTTTTCAGCAGAACACCGTAGGTTCTGTAAAACCCGCTGAGAGGTAAGCAGTATCCAGGACAATAAATGGCTCTAGTAAGAAAAGAAAGGTCTTCTCCTCTCCCTAAGTGCTATAATAATTACAAAGATGAAAACAAAGTGAAGGACAACCTGTTCCCCTTATAAATCGAATGGGAGTGGTCTGCAAGGTCCCAAGGAGCAGGAAAGGAGTTTGCTGTTTGTTAGCGTGTCTCGGGCTGAGCATGCAAGAGTAGGTGTGGCATGGTGTGGCAGGAAGAGTGTGGCCTTGGGATGAAGGCAGGCCTGGCTTGGAGTCTCTCCCACCATTTCCCTGTGGATGACAGGTCCATTCCTGAGACTTCCTCCATCCCCACTTTCATTTCTGCAGTCGGTGGATGGTAACAATACTGGCCTTGGAGGGCTGTGGGGAAATTACACGAGGAATCTGTAATGCTCCTCGTGTGGTCCCCAGCATGCATCCCACACATTTTAGTCTCCTGTACTCACCTTGGTTAAATAAAGGGAATGGTAACTAGTCTGCTTTTTTAAAAATAATGATGTGGCCCTCTATCAGGAGGAGCAGAGTGCGTCATACGGACCTCATGCCAGGACCTGGACAGTCTTTTTCTCTCTGTCCTCCTCATGACATCACCACCTCCAAGGCTACATCTGTAGGCAATATCACTCATCTCAAATATATTTTACTATTTCTGTCTTTGCCTCTGATTTTTTTTTTTTTTTTTTTTTTGGACAGCTACACTACCTTCATTTCTCAGTTCACTAAGCATTCTGACCTATTTCTTACCAGATACCAAGCAGATTGGAGTTGTTTACTCAACATAAAGGAAAGGTTGATTTCAATAATGAGAGAGAATCTAGGTGTTCATGGAATGTTGTATGAAATTCAGAAAAATAGAAATAATAGAAACAGCAGCACCACACGTAGAGTAAAAGCCTGTACTTTGAAAGAAACGGACCTAATTTCAAATGTAGACTCTACTCATCACTAATATGGTGACCTGGGCAAAACCTTCAGACCTCTGATTTTCAGAGGTCTTCTCTAAAATAAAAATAATCCCATCTCACAGGGTAGTTGTAAGGTTGGAGAAGATTGCATACATGAAGTTCTTAGCATAACACCTGTCATGTAGTAAGCCCCTGATAAATTATCATTAATGTCACTCAGATTGAGTACAGCATTTTGCCAAATTAGTACTTGCATGGCTTACTAATGGCATGGCATAACTGGGAGCTGGTGAGGGCAGCAAAATAAAGGGGGCGTAGTTTTTTTCTGGTGACTAAAAAGCTTCTTGATATTTGGTTGGTTGGAATAGTCTTTGTCTTTCATGATGTTTTGTGAATAATGAAAACAGAGACAGAGCAAGTAAACAGCTGACCTCCCATCCACCTGCTTTTGGACATTTATTGAGCAATCATCAGGTTCCAGGCTGGCTATCAGTTACCTTTGTGTTCAGGGTTGAGAGGAAAGTGCACGCAGTTAGTTCTGTCTCCAGCATATATTCCCAATCTGTCTGCTGCCTCCTTCCTTTTTACTGCACTCCTATCCTGGAGCCCTTGAGAGCAGGCATCAGGACTACTGCCTCCCCTAACCAGTCTCCCTGCTCCCACTCTTGCTCAACCATCCATCCATTACCTACCAACAGTCAGAAAAATTTGCGAGAGCTATAAATCAGATTCAGTCAGTCCTAGTTAAAAATGCTTTGGCAAAATATTTCCACTTTTCACCATGGCCTGTGAAGACCGTGTGTGACTGGACCCCGAGCGCAGTTTCACATCTGATCGCATGCCCCATGCTTTCGGCTCCCATCAAATCAGCCTTCCTGAGCCCCTCCCCCCAGGGGTCAGGTTGCACCCACGTAGCCTGCCGGTCCCTCAGCCTAGAAGGTTCAGGCACCTTGTCTAGGACTGTGGCTGCTTCTCATCCCATAGATCGAGTTTCAGTGCTGCCACCTAGGAGAGGCCCTCCTGGACTACCCCTCTCTCATACGTTCCCATCATCTCCACACGGCCCCCTGCCTACTTTCTATCAGAAGCACTAATCACAATCTATAATTACCCCTCTTATTTTTGTCATTTGTAAGTTCCAGGCAAGAGACACACTGCTTGTCACATTCTCTATTGTATTCTCTGCAGGCGGGGGGGTGGGGGGGAGGGGGGTATGGCACAAAACAAGACCTCCATAAGTACTTGTTGAATGAATGAAGGATCCAAACATGGGCAAAAACAAAAGAAAAAAAATGTCATGTCTTCTTATGGTAAGGGTTAATGGAAATGTAACTTCGTGATCATCACAAGGGCACGTTGCTTAGTATACATACTTGGTATCGGACACCAGCAAGAAATCGCTGAATAAGAAGAGGTGCCGCTTCTGCCTCCTCCAGCCTCTCTTGAGCTCGACGGGGCCGTGGATAAGCAGGGTATGGGCGGCACCCTCAGATGATGTAGTGCTTTTGCTGCAGGCATCCACCTCAACAGAAGAGCTCTTCCTGCAACCCACCAAACACCACGGAGCAGCTAGTTACTAGTCAAATATACAATAGAGTTTTATGCTAAATGTCAAGGTTCGCATAACACTAAAATTTAGTCTCAACCCCGAAAGCAGAGCTCCAGAGCTCACATTCAGGGATCGCTGAGTTATAGAAAGCTATTGAAAGACATGAGGTCGGACGTCTGGGTGGCTCAGTCGGTTAAGCATCTGCCTTCAGCTCAGGTCATGATCCCAGGGTCCTGGGATCGAGTCCCACGTCGGGCTCCCTGCTCAGCGGGGAGCCTGCTTCTCCCTCTGCCTCTACCCCTCCACCCTGTTTGAGCTCTCTCTCTCTCTCTCTCACATGCTCTCTTTCTCAAATAAATAAACAAAATATTTTAAAAAAGGAGAGAGAGATGAGGTCACTTGGTGAATTGATGCAGATGGAGAACAGTTTCAAGGACAAAGCCCTTGGGCATGCCAACACTTAGACGTGGGGTGGAGAAAGCAGCAAAGCTAATCATGAGCTTTTAGGAAGGGGAGGATCAAGAGGTAGAGTGTATTACAAGAAGGCAAACAAACAACAACAACAAACAGGACAATTGGTGGCCTAATATAAAACAAAATGATACGGTGTGTGTGTGAAGAATTAATTACAATTTGCTTTCATGTTAAGATAAAAATGAAGACAACTGAAGATTCTGGAAATTTACTTATCTAAATCTACCTAAATCTTATCTAAATCAATATTCAAACTTGGGGGAAAAATTCTCAAAGATCGGCAAAAATACTGGAAACATCAAAAAGTTTCTAAACACAAGAGTTTAGCTATTACTTGGCTGAGCTCTGACTGAGCGCTGATAGGACTTTCTGGTCATCATAGGTAAAACAGCTAAATTGAACAGAATGCAAAAGTTCTTTCATAAATAGGACAGATATTTTCATAGACCTGGGAAAATTCTCTCTCGTGGAGCCAAGAAAGTGTCTCCTCCGAGAATGTAAACCCTGCTCTCTTCAGCTCAGCAGCACTGAATCTTACGAACCTGAGTAGCCTTTCACGAAGCTGGTGCTGAAGTTACTCATTAGTGTACACGTATTAGAAGAAACAAAAGAGAACAACACTTCCTGTTATTGTCAGTCTGTTTTGAGGCTCAAAAATAGTATATCAAAAGACTACCTTCTGCAGTGAAGCCTTGAATGACCACCTATAAGTTCTGCATACTTTCTGAATGATGTGAACATCCTTTTGTCTTCAGTTCTCAGGACTGAAAATCAAGTGAGTCTACAGCACTAGGCAGAGTACTGTAAAATGCTTGAAGCCTGAGGATTCCATAGTAACCTGAGATCACTACCATTATGATGTCACGGATCTAAGGCTCATGTCGTAACTGCCAAACTGACATACTTGTTTCCCTGATTTGGCCTGCACGTTTTGATTTTTTAAAAGTAATCTTTTTTATTTTGAGATAACTATAGATTCATATGTATCTGTAAGAAATAATACAGAGAGATTACATCAATTTTCTACAGATAGAGACTTCCAGACACTTCCATCACCACAAGGATCCTTCCTATTACCCTTTTACAACCACACAAACTTCCTTCCACCTCCCCCAACTCTTTAATCCCTGGCAATCACGAATCTGTTCTCCATGTGTATAATTTTGACATTTCAAGAATGGTATACAGAGGGGATCATATAGTATGTAACATTTTTGTGATTTGCTTTTTTCCACTCAACATAACGGGAGAGTCATCCGGATTGCCACAGGTGCTCACAGTTCATTTCTCTGTGTCTCTTAGTAGTATGCCAGGATATGGCTGTATCACAGTTTGCTTCACCACCTGCTGAAGGAATTCTGGATTGTCTGCAGGCTTGGGCGTTCACTAATAAAGCTGCTGTAAACATCTGTGTACAGGTTTTTGTGTCAGCGTCGGTCTTCTCTCCTCTGGGCTAAATGCCCAGGAGTCCAATTGCCAGGTCCTAGGGTAGCTGCTCTGTTTTGTTTTTTAAGACACTAACTGTTTTCCAGAATGGCTCTGCCATTTCACATTCTCACCAGTACTGTGGGAGTGATTCAGTTTCCCCACATCCACACTAGCATCCACACTGGCAACTAGTGTTGTCATTTTTTATTTTAGCTGTTCTGATAGCTGTGTCATGATATCTCACTGTGGATTTAACGTGCATTTCCCCAATGGTTAGTGATGCTAAACATCTATTTGCCGTGCGGACATCTTCTTCAGTGTGACGGAACCTACAGTAGTCTGTTAAAAACATTTTCCGTGGAGACGGTGTTCCCTGTCCACTAGAAAACTGACCATTTTACAGATGAGGAGGTGCTTCACGGACAGGTTAGACGCTTTCAATTCAAGCAGCTGCGACATAACATGAAGGATTCAAATCCAGCTGACTCAGGAGGTCACTCAGCTTCCTGTGAGGGCCCCCCACTCTTCTCACACGGACAGTGTCTTTCCTTTGACAACAGTGGAGGACTGAAATTTGATCCTACTAACAAAGTTCATGGTTTCCCTTATAGGCACCTCGAACAGGTATGTGAATCCCTCTCTTTTATTCCCCACTCGACTCTATGGGCCTCAAGGAAAGAGTCTATGTCTGATTTATCATTTTAATTCTCACAAACATTGGCACATTGGAGGAATTCAAAAATTCTCTTGAATGGGTGAATGAAATAGTTTTCTGGCATGGATGGATGGGGAAAAGGCATGACCTAAACTAGTCTCTCTCTCATTTACTTCATTCATTCAACAGATAGTGTTTGAACCTGTACTAGGAGAAAGACACTTGCTAGGTCTGGGCAACAGAGAGCCAGGCCCAACTCTCACAAAACCAGGATTTAAATGGGGGGGTGGGGGGCAGAAATTAAACAAAGAGTGTCATCAATAACTGTGTAACACCAGACTCTGGAAAGTACTGCAGAGAAAAATTAAAGAGTGAGATGAGAAATTAAAAGAGGGACCTGACACCTGATTTCAGTTGTGAAGAAGTCTCCTTTGAAGAGCTCCTTTAAAATGAGCTTTAAAGAATAATTAGGGATTGATTAGAGAGAGGAGAGAAAAGAGGAAGGCAGAGGGAAGGGACAAGAAGAGAAGTGTATTGGAAGGGAAGATACATTTTTCAGCTGAAGGGACAGAATGCGAATATGTGACGTTTCAGAGACATGGAAGAGTTTGCTAGTTTGGAGATACAGGCAGAAGGTACAGGAGCATGAAATATGCCTGAAAAAGTAGGTAGAGGCAAGAGCACAAGTCCTGGTAGACCTTTGAGACTTTACTGAGGCCTCTCATCTTAAAACCAAACTAGCACAGAAGTGACATGTAGATAGTGGCCTTCAGACTTTTCACCACTTTTATTTTTTTTAAGATTTTATTTATTTATTTGGGTGGGGGGTAGCAGAGGGAGAGGGACAAGCACAAACAGTGCTGAGAGTGGAGCCTGACCTGGGGCTCGATCTCACAGCCCTGAGATCATGACCTGAACCAAGATCACAACCTGAGCCGAGATCAAGAGTCAGAAGCTTAACCGACTGAGCCACCCAGATGCCCCTTCTCACCACTTTTAAAGGGACAAGTGCTAGTCTGGACATGTTTGATTGTATTAGAACCATGGAGGCTCATGGGGCAACACTTTCTGGCCTCCCCTCAAGCATCTGTCAACAGTTATTTAATGTAAAAATGTAGGCAAACTTATCTCTGCACCTTCCCCAATTCCCAGATTATGTCCCATTTCTCTGCCTCTCCCTTCAGAGAGGTTAGAGATTTAGAGACCAGGAAAACTCTCCTTCTAGAATCTAGTATCTGCTTATCAATACTGATATGCATCAGTCTCACTTGGGGGAGTTTTCAGGCACTCCCTCTCTAACCCCCAGAGGTTCTGATTCATCAGATCCAGAAAACCTGTATTTTGAAAAATTTTTTGAGTGATTCTTGTATGTAACCAGGATTGTGAGTTACTAATCTTCAGGAATTAATTGAGAAAGATGTAGTGTTCTGATTCTATCTTCCCCTTGTAGTAAAGCCAAGGAGAGAAAAGTTTTCTTAGAAAGATAAAGGGAGCTTTCCTTAGTCATGTAATAGTTACATTTACAGTAATAGCTAAAGCTTAATTTCTTCTAAAATACCATTGCTACTTATTTTAATTTGATGAATGAGCTCTAAATAGAATCACAGTGATAGGGTTTGTTTTCATCTATTTCATTGAACACTTAACTTTTCACCCTAAATATCAAATAGAAGAGATAGTATAAGGTAATCCTATGCCCATAATACCAATATTTTTAAGCATGTTGCAAAGACAAGACTATTTAAAAATTTTTTTTGAAGATTTTATTTATTTGAGAGAGAAGTGAGAGAGAGAGAGAGCATGAACAGGGAGGGGGGTCGGGGGGAGGGGGAGAAGCAGACTCCCCTATGAGCAGGGAGCCCGATGTGGGGCTTGATCCCAGGACCCTGAGATCACGACCTGAGCCGAAGGCAGATGCTTAACTGAATGAGCCATGCAGGTGCCCCTAGACTATTTTCTTAATTCAATTTCTTTCTTTTAATTTTTTTATATTTATTTTATTTCAATTCCAGTATAATTAAGTGTTATTATTAGTTTCAGGTGTACAATATAGTGATTCGATAATTCTATACATTACTCAGTGCTCATCATGATAAGTGTACTCTTAATCCCCATCACCTACCATCCATCCCCCCACCCACCTTCCTTCTGATAACTATCAGTTTGTTTTCTATAGCTAAGAGTCTGTCTTTTGGTTTATCTCTTTTTTATTTGTTTTGTTTCTTAAATTCCACATATAAGTGAAATCATATGGTATTTGTCTTTCTCTGACTTATTTCACTTAGCATTATACCCTCTAAATCCATCCATGTTGTTGCAAATGGCAAGATTTCATCCTTTTTATTGCTGAATAATATTCCATTGTGTGTGTGTGTGTGTGTGTGTGTATATCACATCTTCTTCATCCATTCATCTATCAGTGGACACTTGGGCTTGCTCCATAATTTGGCTACTGTAAATAATGTTGCAACAAACATAGGGGTGCATATATGTTTTTAAATTAGTGTTTTTCTCTTTTTAAAGATTTTATTTATTTATTTATTTATTTATTTATTTATTTATTTATTTATTTATTTATTTGAGAATGAGAGAGGGTGAGCAGACAGGTGGGGGCAGGGGCAGAGGAAGAGGGAGAGGGAATCTCAAGCAGACTCTGTGCTGAGCGCAGAACCCAATGTGGGGTTCGACCCCATGATCCCGAGATTATGACCTGAGCTGAAACCATGTGCTAGATGCTTAACCGACTGAGCCACCCAGACACCCCACAAATTAGTGTTTTTCTATTTGGGGGGTAAATACTCAGTTATGGATCATATAGCAACTCTATCTTTAATTTTTTGAGGAACCTCCATATTGTTTTCCACAGGGGGCTGCACCAGTTGGCGTTCCCACCAACAGTGCACAAGAGTTCCTTTTTCTCCACAATCTTGCCAAAACCTGTTGTTTCTTGTGTTGTTGATTTTAGCCATTTGGACAGGTATGAGGTGATAGCTCATTGTGGTTTTCATTTGCATTTCCCTGATGATGAGTGATTTGAGCATCTTTTCGTGTCTGTTGGCCATCTGTGTCTTCTTTGGAGAAATGTCTGTTGATGTCTTCCGCCTATTTTTAAATTGGATCATTTGGTTTTTTGGTGTTGAGTTGTATAAGCTCTTTATATATTTTGGATACTAACCTTTTATATCATTTGCAAATATCTTCTCCCATTCAGTAACTTGTCCTCTCGTTTTATTGGTGGTTTTCTTTGCTGTGCAGAAGCCTTTTATTTTGATGTAGTCCCAATAATTTATTTTTGCTTTTGTCTCCCTTGCCTCAGGGGACATATCTAGGAAGATGTTGTTACAACCAGTGTCTGAGAAATTACTATCTGTGCTCTCTGCTCGGACTTTTTTGGTTTCAAGTCTTACATTTAGGTCTTTAATCCATTTTGAATTTTATTTTTGTGTATAGTGTAAGAGAGTGGTCCAGTTTCATTCTTTTGGATGTACCTGTCCAGTTTTCCCAACACCAGTTTTTGAAGAGACTATCTTTTCCCCATTGTATATTCTTGCCTCCCTGCTTGTACATAAAATCATGGGTTTATTTCTGGATTCTCTATTCTGTTCCGTTGATCTATTGTCTACTTTTCCGTCAGTACCATACTGTTTGGATTATTACAGCTTTGTGATATACCCTGAAATCTGGGATTGTGATACCTCCAATTTTGTTCTTTCTCAAGATTGCTTTGGCTATTTGGGGCCTTTTGTGGTACCATACATATTTTAGAATTATTTGTTCTAGTTCTGTGAAAAATGCTATTGGTGTTTTGATAGGGATTGCATTAAATCTGTAGATCATTTTGGGTATGGGACATTTAAAAATATTTGTTCTTCCATCAATAAGAATAGAATATTTTTCCATTCATGTTGTCTTCAATTTTTTTTCATCAGTGTTTTATAGTTTTCAGAATATAGGTCTTTCACTTCCTTGTTTAAGTTTATTCCTAGATAGTTTATTATTTTTGGTATAATTGTGAATGGGACTGTTTCTTAATTTCTCTTTCTGCTTCTTCATTAGTGTATAAAAATGCAGATTTCTGTATATTGATTTTGTATCCTGTGATTTTCCTGAACGCATTTATCAGTTCTAGTCTATTTTTGGTGGAGTCTGGAGGGTTTTCTGTATATATAGTATCATGTCACTTGCAAATAGTGAAAGTTTTACTTCTTCCTTACCCATTTGGATGCCACTTATTTCTTTTTCTTGTCTTATTCCCGGGGCTAGGACTTCCAGTACTATGTTGAATACAAGTAGTGAGAATGGACACCCCTGTCTTGCTCTTGATCTTGGGGAAAAGCTTTTAGTTTTTCACCATTGAGTATGATTTTAGCTGTAGGTTTTTATATGGTCTTTATTATATTGAAATATGTTCCCTCTAAATCTACTTCGTTGAGAGTTTTTATCATGAATGGATATTGTACTTTGTCAAATGCTTTTCTGCATCTATTAAAATAATCATGTGCTTTTTATCCTTTCTCTTGTTGACGTGATGTATGATGTTAATTGATTTGTGAATACTGAATCACGTTTGCATCCTAGGAATAAATCCCACTTGATCACGGTGAATGATTTTTTAATGTATTGTTGGATTGGGTTGGCTATTATTTTGTTGAGGATTTTTGCATCTGTGTTCATCAGAGATATTGGCCTGTAGTTCTCTCTTTTTTAAAAAAGATTTTATTTATTTGCGATAGAGCAAGAGTGAGAGAGCGAGAGCGCACAAGCAGGGGGAGTGGGAGAGGGAGAAGCAGGCTCCCCGCTGAGCCAGGAGCCCGATGGGGGACTCGATCCCAGGACTCTGGGATCATGACCAGAGCTGAAGGCAGACGCTTAACTGACTGAGCCACCCAGCCGTCCTCTTTTTTTTTTTTTTTTAAGTGTCTTTACCTGGTTTTGGTATCAGGGTAATGCTGGCCTCACAGAATGAATTTGTGATTTTGGAAGCTTTCCTTCTAACTCTTCTTTAAATGTTCGGTAAAATCCACCTGTGAAGCCATCTGCTCCTGGACTTTTGTTTGTTGGGAGTTTTCTGATTACTGATTCAATTTCATTCCTGGTAATCAGTCTGTTCAAGTTTTCTATTTCTTCCTGATTCAGTTTTGGGAGGTTATATGTTTCTAGGGATTTATCATTTCTTCTAGGTTGTTCAATTTGTTTGCATACAATTTTTCATAATATTCTTATAATCCTTCATATTTCTGTGGTGTTGGTTGTCCTTTCTCCTCTTTCCCTTCTGGTTTTGTTTATTTGAGTCCTCTCTCTCTCTCTCTCTCCTTTATGAGTCTGGCTAAAGGTTTATCAATTTGGTTGATCTTTTCAAAGAACCAGCTCCTGGTTTCATTGATCTGCTCTATTGGGTTTTTTTTTTAGTTTCTATTTCATTTATTTCTGCTCTAATCTTTATTATTTTCTTCCTTCTTTAGGTTTTGGGTTTTGTTTGTTCTTTTTCTAGCTTCTGTAGGTGTAAGTTTAGGTTGTTTCTTCAATGTTTTTCTTGCTTCTTGAGGTAGGCCTTGATTGCTATAAACTTGCCTCATAGAACAGCTTTTGCTGGATTCCAAAGTTTTTGGACCATGGTGTTTTCATTTTCATTTGTCTCCATGTATTTTTTAGTTTCTTCTCTGATTTATTCCCTTACAATTTTAAATCTTTGATTAAATGTGTATATTGGAAAACATTATGTAGTGTCGAGAGCATGAGCTCTGGAATCCAATTACCTAGTTTTAATCCTTCCTTATGATTTACTACCTACATGACACTGGGTAAACCAGTTATACTTCTAAAGCCTCAATGTCCTTATCTGCAAAATCAAAATGATGATAAAAGCATCTGCTTCATAGGGTTGTTGTGAGAATTAAATGAGATCATACTGCAGAAATGTTAGTATGGTACCTAACAGATTAATCCTTCAAATAATTTAGTTATGCTTACAGGAGACAATGAGACTTTTTATTCAAAAATAGCAACAATATAATGGGTATTCCCCCCATGAATAAAGACAGGGAGAGAGAACAGGTAGTAATGCCAATTGAGTAACTACAAATTGCCAAGTTCTTTGCCAGGCAGTTTATGGACATCATCTCATTTGCTTGCAGCAGATTTGTGAGGTAAGAATCATTATTTCCATTTTATAGATGGAGAAACTGAAGCTCAATAAAGTGAAGTAACTGAGAACCACATACCAAATAATCTGCAGAGTCAAGTTTGTCTAATTTCAAAGTCATATAGTTTTTCCTCACCTAAACAATGTTTTCCTTCTGGAGGAGGAAAGAAAATATATTTTAAGCCACATCCCATTTAGGTCGGCTCCCAAATTATTTAACTGACACATATGTGAGTGTTTTCATCAGCTGTCAGTGTTTGCCTATGGTGCCCCTATCCCACTCAGTCTCTCCTCCCTGAAATGGCTGGTTGAGGAACACTTAGCCACTGCTGGTACCATGTCCTAACTCTCAGTCAGGAAGTTTGCATCAGCTCCCAAGATGGACAGGAGACTCCTGTTATTTTACGGAGCCAGATCTGAGGTTTTAGACAGGCAGGGAGTAGGAGGAGTCAGGACTGGGAAAGTCGAATGATTCCCCTCCTGATGTCTAGTGGTTCACATCGCTAAGATAGATACCAGGCTGTGAATTGTGCCTCCTCAGCTGATCCCCATTCTGGATCAGTATCCCTATGAGTAATTTCTCTCCTGATTCTGGCACTCTGGACTTTCTACTACCACTGATGGGTTTTTATCTCTATAGAGGGGAAAAAAGGGATGCCCAGGCCTTGGCTGCGAGTGCTCACTCCACTACCCTTTGCTGCCCTCTACTGACCATACCTGGAAAGTACATTTAACCTTTCAGGCCCTTGGCCCAAATAGATACTACAGTGAGTGAAACCAGGCACACAAAATTTGAGGTGCACCAAAAAACTAAGTAAATAAGATATGATATTTTAATTTTAATATAGTATTTTAAAAAGTCAATTTGCAAAAAATACATGGTGAACAAAATATCTAAATGTACCCTAAAACAGTACTACTAGCTTATATGTACACAGAACCTGCCATCCATCTTTTCATTCAAGAAAGAGGTCTAATACTGCAGTGGCAAATCATGCTATCAATACTGGTCAACCTTTTTCATCACTCACATATATGGGGGGAAAAAACCCAGAAAATTTAGAGTAAGTGAAAAACAAAAATGAGAAGGTCTAAGTGGAACAGATATTGTAACAGTCGAATCCTAAAGAAAACAAGTAAGAGAACAGGGAAAAAAAAAAAAAAACTGATTAAGAAAACAAAACCAACTAACATCTTCAGAGTCAAGAAGCCAAAGAATGGGTGGCTATAAAATAAGAACAAAGAAAAAAATTTTTTGGAAATTAAAGATATCATCGACCAAATTAAATGTACTAGAAAGTCTTGAAGATTGAGTTTAAGGAATCCCACTTGACTTTGACACTTGGAACATTCATCTTTCAGTTTTAATGACATAAGATTACCCTTTCTTTCTCAGTAAGTAGAGCTATTTGGTCCTTCGGTAAGGAGTAATTTAATCATTGGAATAATGGAAATGCTATTTGAATTTGTAGAATCAACGTATAAACAAAACTTGGAAGACAACAACTGTAAAAGAATCTGACTAATACTAACATTGATAATATAAAAAAAATGGAAGTCTGAATATTAAGGCAGCAGAGACGTGGAAGAGATAATGTCACAGATCTTTTTCACCTATTTATTTATATAGCAAAAAATCAAGATACACTGTCTAAAATTGATGTAACAAAATACAGACGTAAGCATACTCTTTAAAATGGTAATAACCAGAAAAACCAAAACAATGTAACTGGAAAACGTAGAAGCAGATGGATAAAAGAAATAAGTTTCTCATCTTTCAATAGATGCTATTTCAAGTTCATAAAACAAGAAATGAAAGTATTAACATAGGTTTCAGAGGTATTGTGATAACCACCAGCAGAACAGAAAATATTTAAAAATAGGGAGCTGGAAATGAGGAGTTGGGGAACAGGTTCAGGCAGGGAATTTACTTTTCATTTGGTACCACTCTGTACTGCTTGTTTTTTAAAATGTGTGTATGTATTAATTTTACACTATAAAAGTTAAAAAAAAAAAAAAAACCCTCTTTGCAGCTGCAGCTCTTGGCATCATTTCCTTCCCAGCTGCAGTCTCTTTCCTTACACCAGTGGTCAGATCCTACTGAGACAGGAAGGAGTAAGAGAGAAAAGAAAAGTTTCTGCCCTTAATTTGAGTGTCTTGGAATCTTTTTTATTTGTTTGTGCTTGTGTTCTGTCTTTTCAAATGGTGCCACTTTTTGGAATACTAACTTTTGACTACTTTCATCTGTGATATCTAGAATCTTCTTAAAGTCTTGCTAAACTTTGGTATCCTTCTGTTCCTTCTTGACAAAGAGTAATCCTGACTCATTGGCTCTTACTGTGACCGTGGTATTTTATTTTCTTAGAATCTTGGTTCTGGTCAACTACTTCCTAGCCAGGTCCAACTCAGCCTGCCTAGGTAGGAATGAAAAGTCTATGGAAGAGTGATGACAATTACTACTATCAGAACAAGTAAGACGTGGCATATTAGGTAAGTTAAACATAGTGCTAAGGGAGCAGGGTGACGTTCATTACCCCATTCCTCATGCACTGACAGAGGAGAATGTGTTTCACTCCACTGTTCTGGAGAGAACACACTCGGAGGAATTTGGGAGTAGACGTTTTCTCTAGACCACAATCTTGCACCAAAGTGCCAAAAGCATGGGACACGAGACACAAGGAAATGAAACCAGAATATCTAAATTTTCGAAGAAGGCAATAATGTCTCAGGGTCACTCTCTAAATTTGAGAAACAAGGCAGAGGATCATAGGGGAAGGGAGAGAAAAATGAAACAAGATGAAACCAGACGCAGACAAACCATAAGAGACTCTCAATCTCAGGAAATAAACTGAGGGTTGCTGGAGTGGTGGGGGGGTGGGAGGGATGACGTGGCTGGGTGATAGACATTGGGGCGGGTATGTGCTATGGTGAGCGCTGTGAATTGTGGAAGACTGATGAATCACAGACCTGTACCCCTGAAACAAACAATACGTTATATGTTAATAGAAAGAAAAAAAAAAAAAAAGAAAAGGTCACTCCCTGAAAGTAGGCAATATATATGGGAGATAACTACACACGAGTCACCAAAACAAAACAGTAACAACAACAAACACAAAGAAATACACACACATATTAAACATAAGCCGTTGTGGAAGCACAACAGTTACTGGGCGCTGTGTGCTCAGTGAATACGGATTCACAGGCTGTGGACTCAAGGCGGGTGCCTCTGGCTGGCTTGCCGTGGGACTGAAACCCAACAGTTCCCAGGTCCTCGCTGTCTCCAATAGAGGGAGCACTAAGTTACCTGCCACGCCATTACCTAGTCACTTAATTGGGGGACCACAGTTTTGTTTGTGACAACTTTTTTTTTTTTTTAAAGATTTCATTTATTTATTTGAGAGAGAGAATGAAAGAGAGAGAGAACATGAGAGGGGGGAGGGTCAGAGGGAGAAGCAGACTCCCTGCCGAGCAGGGAGCCCAATGCGGGACTCGATCCCGGGACTCCAGGATCATGACCTGAGCCGAAGGCAGTCGCTTAACCAACTGAGCCACCCAGGCGCCCCTGTTTGTGACAACTTCTATAGGGGAGATGCAGTTTCTTTGGTGACTGCTGACCCCTTGGAGACTAGAACTAATTCGAGGTTCGAACCAACTTTGAAGAGGCTGAAGAAGCTACGCCCATTCCTGTGAAATCCCCGGACACCGCTACAGCTACCGGAACCCAGGCTCTGCGTAAAAGCCTCTGGCTGACACTGAGCCAACTGTATACGATTGAGAATGAAGGCACTTGGACTTTAATTTCTATGGGCTTTTGTGAGGGGATTTAGTTTGGGGGGAAGTGGAGTCATAAACAAAGAGTGTCCTAGTGTTCAAATCTGGGACATTTTCATGTGGATACAGTCTCTGTGCTCATTTCATCAAAGGCTGGTGAGCCCCTTTGGACAACATGACTGGACCTAATTAGTGATACGAAATGGAACGGCGAGTTAACTTTCAGCCTAGGGCGCTGCATGGCGTTCTACCGGACTCATGGGGCCGGAGTCTTTTGTGGGCAGAAAGCAAGATGCCCTTCAGCAGTTCCCGAAGGACTCTGTGGGGAGGAGGCAAGTTCAGGCGTGTGTGAGCGCAGCAGTAGCGGGAGCAGGCGCGGCTCCGCTAAGGGGACTGCTGCCCTGGCTCCCTTCGGAGGCTGGAGCACCATGGGCTACGACACTGCTTCGCAGCCTTCCATCATGAGTGCGCGGCCTTCTTCCCTTGTCTACATTTGCATCATCCATACAAAACACTGATCGGTTTTTCTTTAAATATTCAGAGTGGACTGTAGAATCTTCGCTCATGGTAACGTGTTAGAACATGTTATACGTTTTTCTGAATACAGACTAAAATACATAGCTACTAAAATTAAAAAAAAAATGCCCGTGAGCATGCTACCTAAAGCAACTCACAGGACGCCTGTGGAACGCACAGTGTAATACACTAAAAAGCTTAAAAAGCTGGCAAATATTCAACGAGAGGGATGCATGCTACTCCACTCTCCGGGTCTCCACTCCAATCCTGATGACAGAAGGTGGTGTTGGGCAGAGATTTGGGGCCCCTCTCTCCACGTTCTCTCTCACACCATCCCAAGCAACAGAGAAAAGACCTTTCTAAGACTTATAGGAGTTCGAGTCAAGTGCTTTCTTATTGTGCCCTTGGCGTTCAGGACGCAGGGCTTCTTGCTCCCACGTTGGAGTGGGCTTGCGCGAGGATGCCTGCAGTTGCCTGGCCATTCCCGGCTCATTTCTGGAGGTGTAGTAGCAAACCCTGTTTCTGCTTGAGATCTAAGCCTCACTCTACCCAGCTTTGCTAGGGAACCCCATGATTTGGATGATAACATACATCTCAATCGCCTTCTGTCTCCTCTTTCTCACTCGTTCAAATTCCAACACAGCATGTAGTTACAAAAACAAGTGAAAGAATGAGAGAAGAAACTGTTGATGGAAGAAGATGCATGCAGCTATCGTACAGCAAAATACTGTGTGTATATAAACATCTAATGATCGCTTGTTATGAAAAAGTGTTTTTTAAAAAATTAATGAAACTTGATACTCAAATACTGTTGAGTTCTCCTTCCCCAACTTGGGGTTAGAGTCATGTAGCAGTCTAGTCTTTTTGGCTGAGTCTGTGCACACTGGAGCAGGGGCACCCTCCTTTGTTCCCTAGTCTCTGAGAAGCAATGAGATATACTAGAAAGAATATTGGCCTTGGGGGCGGGCCTGGGGACAGATTCTGGATGTTTGAAGTTGGGCAAATTACCTAGGCTCCCTGAATCTCAGGCTTTACGTGTGTAAAATGGCAACAATAACCCTCCTAGGGTTGTTGTGAGGATTAAAGGAAATGAGTGTGAGTCAGTGAGACTGCCATTCAGAAAGAAATTCACATCCATGTCTAGGTATCCACTGGGCATGTCCATATCTAGATAGCTTTTAAAGAGGTTTGACATCTTTCCCCTGCATGGAAGTGGAGCCTGAGCGGTCGTGCTTATATTCAGAGGCCTTTTTCAGCACAGATAAAATGCCAAAACAATAAAGATTTTGATAGGATGTGTACCTTTGTGCAAACAAGCTTACCTAACAAAATGGTGCAGATAAACGCAGATGACAATGGACTTTATACAAATAAATGAAATTATGTTTCTCTAGTATAAAAATAGATCAAATGGTAAGAGCACAAAAATAGGTGAAATGGTAACATAAACTGACTTGTGTAATCAGAGGGTCAACTCTTGACATTTTTCTCTCTAGGCCTTTTCTAATAGTTTTGTTGCTAAGGCTACAGTGTTTTTGCCAGATTGGAACAGCATTGTCCACTCTAATGAAGCTTAAGTAGCTTTCCCAACTAGATTTTTTTTAATAAGCATCAGTTAATACTGCTGGCTTTCAAAGCCATGTTCGTGATGAATGGAAAGATCTTTAAAGATCTGTTCTTAGAAAATGTAGCTCATAAAATTTGGAATTTAGCAGCATTTCTATTCCATAGTTATTCCAACACAAATTTTTATCACGGTTACACTGAACAAAATAACTTAAAATCTAATTTCACATATTTAATTAAAAAAAGAATAAGAAATTATTATTTACAACTTTAGCCAAAAATTAATTCCCTAAAGAGTAACTGAGGTTACTTAACGAACAATTCTTTTGACTAGTGGGTCAAGTGTCTCACAACTGCTCACAAATGCACACTTGATTTATTCTTTGCACAATATGGATAAGTTACAGGAAGTCATCTGAGGAAAGTGTAAATATAAATGCACCCAAAGAAACGTAGAGTTTTGTAAAGCGGAGTAAATGAAAACCAGTTTGCTCTGGACACTCAATTGCTAAGAGGATGTCAAAGGTAAGAGCCATTAGGAAACGGGTGAAGAAACACTCCTTTTGATGTGCTTGCTGAGGAGCCAGATGAGCTTCCTTGGTCATGGACAGAAGAGACCATCTAAACTCTAAAAAATGTAGTGCAGTTTGCATGCCCGCTGATTCCGCAATTCTACTTGTGCACTAAAGCATGAGAATTAAATTAAATAATTCATGTGAAGTGCTTAGCCAATTACAGATGCTGTATTTCCTTCCTTGGATGTCTATATTTTTGTAGCCAGAAATCCCACTGTTGATTTCCAATAAGAAAAGCTGAATATTACAGCCTTTAAAGTCAAAAGTTCACCTTAATTTGAATATTGCAGCATTAGTGACATCTGGTGGAAAATGAGTTACAATGCGGCATTATAGCTATTCTGATCTTTCCTGTCTAATAATAATATTATCACTTTCATCACATTTTCACATACCCCTTTCCCCAACTCCATGGGAGGAGTATACTTCCCTGCCCCACTGAAGTTTGGCTCAGCCACAAGACTTGGCCAAAATCAGTGGAATGTGGGCAAAAATGTCAGTGTCAAAGTTTGGAAACTAAGCTTTAAAAGTCCTGGCTAGCTATTGCCCCTTCAATGGTAGAATGAAACATGTGACCTGCAGATTTGCATGAGAATAAAACAAGCACCCCAGATAATCCACAGACTTACAGGAAAAAAAAAAAAGTGCTTACGGTTATTCTATGGTTGTTTGCTATGAAGCAAAAGCCAACTAAAACATGAGATCGTTATACCTCTGTGTAAAATTCCCATCAAGGCTTGACTGCTCTGTCCAATTGATGACACTGGGAGAAGAGTCCTGAAGACCGGGTGTGGTTCAGTCCCATCTGGGGCTCTGTTTCAGACCTCGACAGGCCCAATCGGAACATGTTGTTTTCATTCCTGTACCTACGGTAAGCAAAACCGAGTCAGAGTCCAGGCCAGGCCTATCAGAGGCCTATCAGACTCTCTTGGAATCTTGGCTTCTCTGTTTAACATGGTATGGAAGTCACGCACGTTTTGTTTTTGTTTTTTGTTTTCCTTCCAAATCTTTATTTAAATTCTACTTCATTAACATGTACTGTAATATTAGTTTCAGGAGAATTTAGTGATTCATCACTTACACGTAACACCCAGTACTCATCGGTCATTCACAATTCTTGAACCTGTTGGTTTAAATAGCTCCCTCCTAAGGTGAGCTTCAGGTATAGGAAAGAAGGCAGGACAAGTTTAGTTGGAGCCATAGGCCAAAGCTTTTCCAATTGAGCTTTACCAACAAAGCTCATAGCTTTGTATTTGTATTTCTTAAATGATACATAATCTATAAGGGGGGGAAATTAGCAATGTTAGAAATCACAAATTAAAAGTGATAATATTAGGGTCATTTAATTTGGTAAATAAAAACACAAATGACAGAAATTTAAGTATTACCAATGATATATTAAGAAAGTTGCTACCAGTGAGCTTTTGTGGGGGAAGAACCACATTATTTCCGGCCATTTAGCAGAGGCATTGTGTTTCCTAAAGCAGTTACTGCTTTCTGAAAAGAATTTCAAACTTTTGTCCCAAAAGTAGTTCCAGAATTTTCAACTCTCTCCATATTTTTACTGAGCTTCCATTTCTGCTTTCTTTCTCAACCTAATGTGTCATGTTATGAAGGTTATGTACAGCCAAGAATGCAAATGTTTTAATCTTACTAGTGACCACTTTGTACTATATCTCATGTTGGAAAACCAGACTCTTGACCATACCTAATTCAAAATCATTTCCATTTCTGCATAACTACTTTTCTTATTCAGGCAAGAGTTGTGGGTGGACCTCTAAAATTAGATAGCTTCAACTCTCAAGGGAATGGGCTTTCGCAACAGCATTCACGACACCCATCATCAAATACGGGGACCTACACTTGTCTTGTAGTGAGAGAATTGCCCTTTATTCTTAACAAGCAGGCAACAGGATCAAACAGATCATTCAGGTGAAATAACAAAGACAAATACATATGTGATAAATCCGTGTAGTTACTTCTTGGAAGCTTGCCATGTATTTTCCTCTCCTTCATATCTCAAACTTCAGAAAGGCCAGGACCCTGTTTCATTCATCCCAATACTTGGCACGTTAACAGGTGTTCACTTTGTAATTTTTGAAGGAATGGATACAGGCTATGTGTTTTTACTTTATAGTGAAGATTAACGAGTTAATACATATAAAGAGCTTAGAACAGTGTCTGATACTAAGCACTTAATTATTACAAAATGAGATAAGATTTAGAACAGAGATTAGAAGAGACTTTTTAGAAGTCTGCCTTCAACTGACCTTGGCAAAATAAGGAAGACTAGGCTAGCAATAAGGCTAGGAGTATAGAAAAGTTCTACAGCCCAACATATGCTAAAATGAATTAATTCCAAATGACATGTATTATTTTATACAAAGAATGATGCTTATTTTAAGTCCACAGTTATAAGATTAAAGGGGTATAATCAAAGCTTGTCCATTAAATTGAAAGCACCTCCAGACTGACTCAAGTTTGTATTCTTAGGCCCTGGTAGGTACAAGATATTATTTGCTATACTGAATCCATCCTGCTATTTAACTGTGTTAATACCACACCAATATAAAAATATGTTAAGACAAATTAAAATATACATACTTAACTTTATTACATCATTTAAAGCTTGATTTTATAAAACATAAAAAAAATGTTTAAGTGTTCTGTATCACAGGAATTTAAACAGTGGCAATATACATAGCTTTGTAAGTTCAAGTTATATAAATTAAAATCAAATAATTGGAAATGCTTTTAATACGGAAAATATACAAATAAAATAAATGGCAAAAGGACCTAACAGGAGCAGTATTTCATTACTTACAGATTATCATTAGATAATTTCAGGATCTAAACAAAGACTCTGAATTTTCAGACTTCTTTTGCTGTATTTTATATTTAAATATCTCCCTACCTATATTCCGAATCAAGGTACTTGACCAGAAGGTTTAAGAAGGCATTTAGCTTTATGGCAAAAGCTTTCCATCTACAGTTACCACCTTTAAAGGAATTGACATTAACAATGCTGATGTAATCTGCTAGTTCCCTTCTGAACAATGTGCAATAATTTATACCAACCCTGTATAAAGTCATACGGGTACCAAAAAATGGAACAATTATGCACAGTTCAATAGAAGTATAATGTTAAGTTTTCCCCATCTAAAAATTAACCAGTGAAACAAAATGTATCAACTATAGTTGACTTGGTTTCAGGAAAACCACATCTGAGAGTTATAAGTACATCACTGTCCTTATCTTATCCTCAGTCATTGACAGGAATTTTGTAGGCCACCATGCTATTGACTTTGTGGATTGTAGTAGTAAATGAACGAAGGGACGGACTTCCTTAGAATTGGTAATAAACTGTGGTCCCGACTCTTCCCATTTTTCAGGTACAACCAAATCTTTGTCTGTATGTATCAGTAGATCAAATGAACCTAAATTGGGGATAAGATCATTAAAGTACAATTATTTTTTTCTAAAGTACAACCACCCTTCCTGTGTCTTTCACATTTGAACCATCTATAGTGTCAGAAAAGCTAGTTTACCTTGATCTCTAATCAATTATATTAACTAATTGCTTTTCCTCAATGGAAATTTTAGTACAGAAAATACTGTACTCCTTTTACTTTATGAAAAACTCAAGTTTTTTTTTTTAAAGAGAAAACCACTAAAAATATTTGCAGAAAGTATACAATTAATCATGAGACAGCATGAATCTAAGCCATAGAAGAGATAATACCTTGGTTCTGTGACAGCTGTATCCCAGTGCCCAGAACAGCATCTGGCATGTAGTAGGTATTTAGGATATATCTGATGAATGAAGGAGTAACTAAGAAAACAAAGACACAATTATAGCTATAAATCTTAATTATATACATAGAAATGTGTAGAAAATAAAAATAATGACAGAAATTACATCAAAAGATTCAAGAGTGAGTACTGTAGAATACTTTCATTCCTTTCCTTTTCAGCACTTGTAAATAAAATGCAAATAGCATTACTTTAGCTTTATCACAGTTTTCTCATTCATATAACATGACATTTATAATTAAGAAAAAACTTAATGAGCGCATTAATTCTTAAAGTAGTAGCTTAGTCTTTTCCACAACAAATTTAAGCCAGTGTGAAGTTGTATAATACTTACAAGAAACTTCCAATAGTGGCAGAAATGTCACCGTAGCTGTGATCTGTCTGATCACTGAACGGATTTCATCTTGGATAGCTTTCTGAGACTTTTCTCTGGGTGCACTATCAAAGAAACCAATTAATTCATTTTAAGTTTTAACAAGTTATTTGAAACACAGGTAAGATTATTTATCTGATTAAATGCTTCCAAAATCAAATAAGTAATGCATTCAAAAGGAGTTTTTTTTTAAATGAAAATAAATATATGTCCTTAAGAAACTTAGTAGGCACAATATGTATCTCTATTATTTCATTTATCCTTCCAATCATTTTTTAGGGTTGTTCTTAGTATCAGGTCATTAAATAACAGATGACTAGAAAACCTGCCAAGTACTTCAAGTCAGGAAAGCTTCAGCATGTCTTAAAATAAAGATAACAAGCAGTATCTAAAATATTGAATCGGTATAATCATTTTGGCATTTTTAGTAATGCCTAAATGTCTAATTTCCTATTGCCTCAAATAAGATGTTACTCGTGTATGGCGTTAATAATTAAACATTTTCTAAAACAGACCAAAGGCTTCAGGAGCAAACTCCATCATTTCATTATGAGAGATAGTTCAGAGTTTACAGGTAAGCATGCCTAGGACAATGCTAGAAATTAGCATATAATGATGGGCATCTCCCATCCGGATAATCTAAAAACTTCAGTTTAATTAATGTCTAAGGAGGGGCGCCTGGTGGCTCAGTTAGTTAAGCGACTGCCTTTGGCTCAGGTCATGATTCCCGGGTCCTGGGATTGAGCCCCACATCGGGCTCCCTGCTTGGCGGGAAGCCTGCTTCTCCCTCTCCCACTCCCCGTTTATGTTCCCTCTCTCGCATGCTCTATTAAATAAATAAATAAAATCCTAAAAAAAAAAAAAAGGGAATGTCTAAGAAGTTTGTAGCATTAAATGAAATACAGTAGAGCTGCACAGTAAGCTGGGAGAAAGTCTAGGATAATACTTCATGGTTAAAAGTACCTTTCTACAATTCATGAAATGGCCCACCTAGGACGGACACCATGGTAGCTTTACATATAGCATCATAAACACTAAAGTTTGAAATTTATGGATTTAGCCTAAGCGCAATTATGTTAAAAGTCCGTGATAGGCAAAATTCTTTCGTGAGCACAATTTGTGAGCCCAATCCTTCTCCACAGGAGATTAAAGATCACATCTAACATACTTAGAAACAAACTACTTTATGTGAAACTAGTTCAATATAAGTAGAACTCATCTAGTAAAAGAAAACAGTTTTGGAAAAAGATCTGTAAAAATGGAAGCAATTTACTTCATACTTACCTGTCATCTTTTGCAGTCTTGTCACACTCAATACCAAATTGCCACCTTTCAAGGACCTCACCACTTTCAATATTTGAGATGACAACCACCAGTTTCTGAACTGAACACGTGTATAACCAATCTGCAATACATAACAAGGAATCTTTTTTGTTTCACTGCATTACAAAACAACTCTCTTCCCAGGTCTCACTTTCTATCCTCAGCAAATTCCTACCGCTAGTATTTCGGAACTCTGCCAACCTGTACAGAAAACCTGCCCCACAATAACCTAGCTCCTGTTTTCAAATTCTCAGTATTTGTACCAGATATAGTACTGAGTGCTGAAGACAGAGTAGAAAACATGAAGTACACCCTAATCCAAGTAAGATGCAGGAGATGGCCATTAATCTAATCACTGCACCGATAAATATAAGATTATAATTGTGATAAACGCTATGAAGGTGCAGTATGTGACGCAATGAGAGCATAATAGAGGAAAACTGGACTCACTCAGGGAGTTCTCACTTGACTTCAGTTCTACAAATAAATTATCATTAAATATGCAAAATGATACAGAAAAGGGTACAGGTCTTAAATATTGAAAAGGGAAGAGCATCTGACCAGAGGATTGAAAGAAGGGTAATACAACTGCAGTAAAGAAAGGGGAGAATGAACAAGGTCAGTTTGTGTACGATACACAGGGGTCAGACCATGCAAGGCCATATGGGCCAAATTAAAGAAGTTACACTTCAAGAACCAGGGAAGTCATTACTGTATTTGAAGTATGGTATGATGTAATTAAATTTGTATTTCAGAACTATCCTTCTGGCTGTGATGTGGAAAGTAGAGTAGAGGTAAAGAGGGGATCTAGAGACACCAATTAATTAGCAATTCAAGCAAGAGGTAATGAAGGCTTAGAGAAGGATAAGCTGGTAGAGATGGATCAGTAGATAGATTCAAGAGATTTCATGGTTCAAACTGTTAGGATTTATTGACTACTTATGAGTAAGCAAGAAGAAAGACTGAGATAGCTCCCAACTTCCTAGTTTATATCACTAGTTGGATGGCTGATCCATTCACTGAGAAAAAGAATGCAAATGGGAGATGATGCTTAAGTTTTAAGATTTTATTTTTAAGTAATCTCCACACCCAACATGGGGCTGCAACTTCATATCTCGAGATCAAGAGTTGCATGCTCCATTGACTGAGCCAGCCAGGAGCGCCTTAAGTTTAGTTTTCAGGTATCACTGCGATAGCCAGATGAAGATATCAACGGAGCCACGAAATATATGAGCACAATTAGGAGAATTGGGTTGGATGTACAGTTGTGAGTCAACTACACCAAGGTTGTTAGTGAAGCTATGTACATGTCAGAGATCATCCTAGAGAGAGATTATAGTGAGAAGAGGGCCTCAGGACAAGCCCTGAATTAATCTTGGAAATTGGGATAGTATACTCAGGAATCTGTAGTGGTTTTTTTTCTTTTTTTAAGAGACAAAACAATTTTGTAATATTTAGGGCTTGTGGGCCACCTAGGTCTCTGTTGCATAGTCTTTAAAAAACAGCCCTTTAAAAATCTGAAAACAGGGCACCTGGGTGGCTCAGTTGGTTAAGCGACTGCCTTCGGCTCAGGTCATGATCCTGGAGTCCCGGGATCGAGTCCCGCATCGGGCTCCCTGCTCAGCAGGGAGTCTGCTTCTCCCTCTGACCCTCCCCCCTCTCATGCTCTATCTCATTCTCTCTCTCAAATAAATAAAATCTTAAAAAAAAAAAAAAATCTGAAAACATTCTTAGTTTGCAGGCAGTACAAAAATAGCCACTTGCTAGACACGGGCTGTCGTATGTATCAACTTTTTCTTGACATATATCGATTTTTCTCAATTTAGCTCTGAAAAGGAAGAAATTGGGTAGTAACTTAAGGATTTGGGGTGGGTGGAAATTTTTTTCTTTTAAAACTGAAGAGAGATCAAAACAAAGAAATCAAAAATACCAGAGAAGAACTAGGATAAAATCCTTAAGGCTAGAGGAATGGGGATTCAGATTGAACAATTTGCCTCTAAGAAGAGCAATTCCTCCATTTTAACTAAAATAAAAGGGAGAAATTAAATAGGAAGGTCTGCATACATCCGAGGTGAAGAAATATCCTCAGTGTAGTCTTAAAGGAGACAACCCAAAAACCAGTAGCTTAGGTGGGGCTTGCTTCTCCATCAAATTAAGAGGACATAGATTATTAGTTGCTTACTAATAATCTTACTTTTTAGCCCTGAATAAAAAAAAAAAAAAAAAATTAATCTAATTTTAAAAATAAAGCTACTTGATACAAAGAAATATATATGACTCATGAATTAAGAAAAAAAGATGACTAGTGTTTTTTGGAACTAGTTTTGGAAGATCAAATGGGGAGCTAGGGAGAAACATCCTACAACAGAAAAATTAGAAGTGGGAATCCTAAGTAGAGAAAAATATGAGGGGAAAAAGGAATAGATGGAGAACAAGTATTGATTCAATATAGTAATTTCTTGAGCTAAAGAAAAACAGTGAGTGCTCAGATAGAAAAGGCTTACTGATTAAAGGCAGGATTTTAAAAAAGACAAATGGAAATATATAAAAAATAAAACTCTACTGGGTGCTCTATTACTTAGTAGTTCTTTTCTTTAAGTTTAGTTTCCAGGTTGGATCCAATTTTATTTTCCTTTAAGTAATGATGGCTTTAAACTCTAGGCAGTTACAGAAAATATATGTTAAAAATATACAGTGGATTTTTCTCCAATAGTGAACACCATCATAAGGACAGAAAATTCCAACTTGTTCCATCTGGCTACATGAACTGCAAAAATCATTTCTAAGGAAGTTGATGGAGACAGTTTTGTGAAGCCATATCAGATTCCTAATATCAAAATATTCAACCCACTCAAACTGCAGTATGGGAAGGGTGGACTTTCTTTCAATTTATATATTATTTGCTTCCTTCCAATTAAGAATCACTATATTTGAGGTTGTAGTGTTTTATACCTTTTTGTACAGAGCTGAAAAATGACCACCAAGATGCCAGAAAATATGGGTTCTACAAGGCCTGCAAAACTCAAAATGGTTTGCAACAATTAAATACCTTTCAGCTGTTCCACCACATCATTTAGGTATTTTATGAGCTCAGGATCAGTTGTTACAAGCAAGGTGAGTCCATATTTCTGCACTCTAGTAAAGGTTTCAGATGGATATATGCCGCGCTGATATAAAATGCTGTTGATGCCAAATGCTGGAAACAAAAGGAATGTTAAAGAAAAGTCATTATCACTTTGTAACTCTGGAAAATAAAACATATTTAGATGTGGCTAAGTTTCATTAATGGCATAAAACCATAAATGCCTTAACGTGTTTGTGGGTGTTTTGCTGAAAGCAGAGTAGGTAAAAAGTGGCATTAAACATTCTTAAAACCTTGCTTCTAATTAAGAGAGAACACGATACCTGCATTTCTGTGGCAAAAAAAGAGAAAAACGCCAAACTGCATTAATCTACTGTCAAAGTAGTACTACAACTCACTGTAATCCAAGTCCCAATTCAGATTATGTGGTTAGAGGGTGTCAAAATAGGCTTTTGCATCTCAGTTAGCAACTGATTAACTGTTCTCTGCAATGCTCTCAGCAAACCTTTCCCTCTTTTTCCTCCTTTTCTCCTCACAAGTCCTGCCAGATCCTATCAGAAGGCACAACTGTCCTGGTCCGGAATGGCGTTTCCTAACTCTAGTCCATCACCGCCAATACCAGAATCAAAGAGGGGCCGAGGGGTTGTTAAAAATATACGTGGCCCCCACCCCGGTCCTACTCCGTCTGAAGTCGCGGAGGCTGGGGGCGGGCGGAAAGTGCCTGGCTCTGTAGTTGAAAGCAACGCTGCAGGTGGAGGGGCTACATCGCGCCGCAGGCCTCAGCAGCACCTAGGCCTCAAGCTCCACCATTAGCAAGGAGCCCGGAGGCGGCGTCTGCATCCGCTTCTTCCTAGATTCTCCCGCCGGGCAGGAGGCTGGGGCAGAGAGAGCTTAATTCGCGGCCTCGCGGCCTCCCCTCCACCCCCTCCCGCTTCCCCCGCCTCCGCGGCTGAGCCCCGGGCCTACCGGGCGGCCTGGCCTCAGTTCACCCCGCCCTCCGGCCTGCGCGAGGACGACTTACAGAAGAACTCGGCCACGATTTCGGCGCTCCCGCGCAGGGTGATGCCTTGCTCCCGGGAGAGCTGCAGCGCCATGGCCAGTCCTACAGACGAAGGAGTGCGCTTCCCCCCGGCAGAGAGCGACAGCAGAGACGCCCACAGCAGTTCCCCGCCACTCGTTTCAAAAGTAACGGCGCAGCACGCGCTCGGGCCTCCGCGCAGGCGCGATGAGCCTCTAGGCCCCGCCCCGTGGGGCGGGGCCTGCAGGTCCTCTGGGCGCTTTTCGGAGCTGGCCTGTCCGCAGGCGCAGGGGGTAGGCGTGGTCGCCCAGTTCTGGGTGGTCAAGCTCCGCAGGGTCCCGGCTGGGCCTGTGTAGTTGTGGTCTACTAGACCGGCCTGAGGGAAGAAGACGCCAAAACCTGGTTTGGGTTTTTTTTTTAAGATTTTATTTATTGGGGCGCCTGGGTGGCTCAGTCGTTGGGCGTCTGCCTTCAGCTCAGGTCGTGGTCCCAGGGTCTTGGGATCGAGCCCCGCATCGGGCTCCCTGCTCCGCGGGGGGCCTGCTTCTCCCTGTCCCACTCCCCCTGCTTGTGTTTCCTCTCTCATTGTCTCTCTCTGTCAAATAAATGGATAAAAATCTTAAAAAAAAAAAAAAAGAATTTATTTATTTGAGAGAGAGAGAATGAGAGAGAGCACATGAGAGGGGGGAGGGTCAGTTTCAGATATTTTAAATATTTAAATATTTAGGTGGAATTACTTTAAAAGAAAATTTTGTTGCACACCATATTCAAAATGCTAAAAATTGTACACCTTGAGGTGTTGAAAACATGATCTTATGAAAATATCAGCCATTTTCACAGATCTGAAAAAAAGCTACTGAATTGTACTATATGCCTACTTAAGTTTTTGTTAGCTAAGCAAATAGATTTATTTTGAGATATGCAACTATGAATAATTGCCACTGCATTAATTCTACCACATTGTTAGGAATCATGACCTTGCATTGCAGACTCTAAAATGGATCTGAATTTGAAACCCTGAGAACACTAGCGATAGAAGGGCAATGGGAAACATCATTATAAGGGCTCCTACAGCTTCTTTTAGGAGGAAAGAATCTGATACACATGAGTACTTTCAGGGCACTAAAAAAGCAGCTTAAAGCTGACCATATGAACCCTGTTTCTAAACAATACAAAAAGAAAAGGTCATTCCTGCATCAGAATTACCATCATAAAAAATATTATAAATAATATTAAAGTCACACTGAGTCAATAACCACAGGGTTTTATTATCTTCAACACTACTGACAGCTTAATAAAATATGCTTAACAAATCATTTGTTTGAAAATTGAAAACTATATTCCTATGTAATTACAGAAACAGTGTTTTTAAAAAGTGGATGGCAATATTTATTTTATATCCATCATCTGATTTTAATATATCTTGCCAATAAAAATGTTACAGCTTTTAGAGATAAGAAAAAAATATGAAAGAAAAGAGAAAAGAAAAAAGTCTCAAACACAGGACCCAGAATGTCAACTAATTCAGCACAGTTTTGCAGTGTCAAGTAAAAAGTCTCTCATAGAAAGTTACATGGAAGTGTAAAACTTCGGTTTCTGGACTTTGATCCAAGCGGTCATAAAAACTGGTCCTCATTAGTAACTCCTATTTCCATTGTATGTCAAATATTCTCAAGCTTTTGCCTAGTACAAAACAAAGCAATAAGAAGTCAATCACGTTACCCCTACAATACTAAATGATCTAAAACATAACCCACAATGGCAGAAATGATTAGTAACTAATGAAAGGTAACATTATTTTAATATGCTGTCAAGAATAACAACAGCTGTTAAAGTGGCATTAGCACCCGGAAGCCTTCATTTGCAAAAGCATGAAGATTAGAGCCCTTAATTAACACAGTAGTATCTCAGGCGGGTAGAACTGCAAAGTTGTCTAGAATGGTGAGGGTGGGAGTTTCCGTATGTTGTAGTTTACTAGTCTCCAGTTAATTTTTATGCCAATAGATTATGTTATGAATTGTTTAACTGACACTCAAATTCACATCAACAGGCTGTGATTACTAAAAAGCATCTATGCTCCAAGCTTGTAGCTTTGAACTAGGTGCTTAGCTCTGTATTTGAAGATAGTTATAGGAAACAATGTAATATAGCAGCCGAACTGCTTTCAAGGTCAACCAAAATTCACGGGTATTTAAATGAGAATTTAGGGATGCCAGAAACCTTCATTCTGTCCAGTGACTACTACTGAGTACAGATCATTCAGTTTGGGAATAGGATAAAAAAGCATGCATGAATGTCATGCATGGAAGTAGTTCCATCAACATGCCTGTTTACCGGCACAGATGGCCAATCTAAGTGAATCCAAATTTATTTTAAATTTAAAAACATGTTAAATGTTTCTACAGAACTGTCTCATGGGGTCCTGAATCACACACAGTACTCATTTTACACTTACAGAGTGTAACAAAAAGGATAAAAGCAGAGTAACAGCTTCTAGTTAAAAGAGAAAAAAAAAAAAATCCTAGCTATAAAGTTAAAATGTCTGCAATAAGTTTTTACCACAACCATATGAATCACACTGGGTTTAGAAGTTTGGAATTTTTATAATCAACTACTGTCTAATCTCTCAATCTTAAATCTCTAGTTAATGCCACCAAATATAAGCCCAAACAGGAACCTCTGACTACACACAAGCTCATAGGTCGTATTCTTTAAACTGACAACTTTCAGCACTTTATACTTAAGGAGGGCCTGTACTACTCTTAAATATTTTACACTTTCGTTTTCCACGTTTTACTCAACATAAACTCTTAGAAATATATAAGAATATATATACACATACATGTCATAGAAAGTGGTCAGCCTATTGTCAACATCAACTATAATATAAAAACCGTAACTAAAAAAGTCTTTATACAGAGTTTCAGATGATCTGAATTTTACACAGAAAAGTGTAACTTTGAGAAATGAGGACTGTAATCCTGTGCTACTTGGGAGAAAAAGTAATGTGAAAAGAAAATTAAATGTAACCCCTTCCATTTAACTTCCAATAAAATGTTACTTTCAAAGATTTGGCAGGCTCTGAGTGAAGTGTTCTTATGTATGACTACTTAAAAAGATCACCAAACTATCCTAAGTTTCTGTCTTTAAAGGGAGAGAAGGAAAAAAAGAAGAGGACACTGATGTTGATTTGTAAGACAAATCACTTTTTTCTTTCAACTACTAATAATCTGCCTACAGAACATCTCCAAAGAACAGCCTGACACACTGAAAAAAATCAGCCCAGCTCTCCTGCCCGCTCCCCATTCAATGGGGGCAGAAAAGTGGAAGTGCGCAAGGGTGAAAGGAAACTAGGGACAGATGGCCTCGGAGTAGCAGGTGACCTTTGAAAACTGGGGGCCCACAACAATCAATAGTTCCAGATCTAGATGGCCTTCGTGCCTCACCCCGAACTCGCAGGAAACTGTCCTTTGAAAAGAAACCACTTTTCTTTTCAGGGTTTATCCTCTGGTTGCTCCAGATTCAGATTTTGAAGGAAGACAGCCAAAGCGGGGAAAGAGGACTTTAAAAGGAGGGCGGAGTAATTAAACAGAAGAGATAAGATTTGCCCTAAGCTATCGCCTCGGTCCAAAACCCCCGAAAGGGATGAAATCGACACAAACTCGTTTAGGAGAAACTGCCTTAAAAAGAGCCCCTTCTAAAATCCCAAAGGAATACACCGTAAGAGAATAAAGGAAGACAAAAATATCAGACAGTCCATTTTCAATGAAGCATCCCTCTGCCCCCCCGCCCCCCGCTGGGCGCCCCCAAGGTAAAGTGGCAAGTGGGGGGAGGCTGAAGGGACTACCTTGTTTTGTCTCCAAAGGGCAACACAGCAAACATAGGAAGGTCGACGTGCAGACCACGCGGCCTCCGCAGACTCTGGACTCCGGGAGGCGCCGGGGGGCGACGACGTGCCCAGGGGAGGCGGTGACTCGACGCCTGCTCCCTTACCGACCCCGCCACCGGGCCGCCGCCCGCCGCAGCCCGCTCGCTCCGCGCTGCGCCGCCCCCTGGCGGGGAGCGCCCGGCAGAGCGGAGGCCGACCGCCGGCGGGGGGGAGCCCAGCGCCGGGCCTCGGCCGGCCGCTCCACCATCACCGCCTTGAGAGCGCTTTCCTGGCGGCCAAGGCAGCCCGCGCCAGCTGCCCGACGGCCGCTGCCTGGAGGCGGCGGCGGCGGCGGCGGCGGCGGCGGCGGGTTCGGGACTCTTCTCCAAAGAGGCGCGTCCTGGAGGCAGTCGGAGTCCGCGTGCAGAAGCCTTTGCCCGCGCCAGCGGCTTCCCACCAACTCCTCAGGCTTCAGGGCATCCGCCCGCCTCCACTCTCCGCTCCGGCCCCTCCTTCCTCGGCTTCCACCTCAATTCCTCCCCAACTCTCCGGGAGCGTTTCCCACGCGCGCCCCAACTGCCCCCCGGGCAGCCACCTCCCAAAGGACAGGCACCCTCCGCCCCGCCCTCGGCAGCGGCCGCCCCGGCGCTTGGCTCTCGACCGGGAAGAGCTGGCCTCTGGGGTCGGCTGGGGCTGCGCGGGACCCGTCAGCGCCCCGCTGTCGGCTCCCGCCGCGCCTCCCCAGCGCCCTTTGTGTGCGCGCCGCGAACCCCTCTGCGGAGCCCTTCCAGCGGCGCCGCCTTGGGAGCAAGAGAGAGTGAAAGGAAGCGCCGGGCCAAGCAAGGGACTGGAAAGGGGCAAAAGGCGACAGCGCTTACTCCGGGAAGATTCCGGCATGTTGCTGCCTTTGGGCTCCTCGTGGTCTCGCCCCTACCCCGACTTCCCCGCCCCGCCAAGGGCCAGGGCGAGGGGGGACGGGGGAGGAGCGGAGCTGCTGGGACCGAGTTGGAAATGGTGCTTCCGGAGCCGCAGGGAAGGGGCTCAAAACTGTTTTGGTTTCGCTGAGGAGATTTAGGGGGACTGGGAGGCTAAAGAAGGGCTGGGGGAAGGCCCGTGAGCGCGGATGTATGTAAATAATCTTGCTCTCAGGGAATACCGGGGCAGCCGGGCTGTGTGTGTGTGGGGGGGGGGGGTCCGCATGTACATTTTTGCATTGAACTTTTTGAGCAAGTTGGATCGAATCCCACGCGTGGGCTTTTCGACTGTACTAGCCATAAAGTCGAGGTGTCTACACCCTAGCAGGACCAAAGACCTACTTCAAAAGCAAAGGGCCTGGGAACCGAGGTCGTTTAATGGTAAAGGAAGAGGAAAGTTCAGTAAGGGAGAGAGATGAGCCCCCAGGTCACTCTCAGCGCCCCGGGTGGGTCTTCCAGGGGCCCTCTTCTTACCTGGTGGCTTTCCTAACAAAGTAAGAGAAGGTAAAGTCCCAGTGATCATCCAGCCACGCTTCCACGGAATCCTGGTCCCGCTGCAGCTTCGACTCCCCGGAGCCGGGGCTGGCCCGCTCCATGATCCGCGCCCAGCGTCTGTGCAGCTGGTTTGTGCCCTTTTCCACCCCAGCTGGGGTCTCTCCCTCGGAGGAGCCGGCCTCTGCCCCGAGACCCTCCCCCTCCGCCTTGCGCCGGTCCGGCTGGCTTTTGGCGAAGCTGCTCCGGCGCCCGGCCAGCCTCTTGCCACGCCCCACCTCTCCTGGTGATCACCGCTCCCAGGTGCGGCGGCTGGGGCAGGCGCAGCAGCCGCGCGGCCTCCCCGGGGTCGGGCGGAGGCGGGGTCTCGCCGGCCGTCGGGGCCCCAGATTCCAAGGCGGCGGCGGAGGCAACTGGCGAGCTCGCCGGCAGCTACGTGGCCGCCGCTGGAAGGAGGCCGCTCGGCCGCTGGGGTGCGCTGTGGGCTGAGCGGGTTCCGGGGAGCGCGCAGAGGTGACTGGGGGTGTGTTCGCAGAGTGCCCCGCAGTACGAAAGGGAGAGTCGCGATGTGTGCGCCCATCCCAAGTCCTGAAAGCTGGAGTCAGGGGAACCTTCCACCAAAAGTAAGAGGTGCGGCTACCCTGGCGACTTTTCTCAGGTCTGAGTGAACAGTGACCGACCGGCCTCGCTTTCCTCCCCAGGGCTGGGGTCTGGAAGGTGCAGGGATCGACCTTCCTCCGAGCCCAGGCAGCCCGGGGGTGTGTGCCACGGATTTGCGGCTCCTGGTGGGTAACTTCCAACAAAGGCATTTCCGTAATTACTATGTTGTTAATAACCACAAATAATTATAAATTAGGCGTCTTTGCATCAAACATTCCCTTTTTATGACTGCAACAAGATTTTCTGGGAAAAGGAAAAGGTAAAACTGAAATAATCATCATGGTTTGTGTATGAAGTCAGAAGACAAGGGAACCTCTGTACAATTAGGTTAGAGAGCATAGACGCTACCCGCGGATAGTACAGAGCAGACTGGTTAGCCCAAGTTTTATTAGTCATTTATATTTAAATGGAATTAACACACACCCCACAAAAAAGTATCCGTTTCAAAGGGCTCAGCTTTCCTACTCTATTTTGTCCTATCCCAATCATGCTTTCCAAAAAGGAATGGGTGTCTTCCTTTTGCTTTGTTCTCATCTCCATCTCCTTGTCCCGCAATTTGCAGTTTTAATAACGGTATTTTGCAATGACCTAATTTGGGGGCAGAATGAAATACGGAGTTGTATGTTTCACAACGTGTGAACGACACCATTAGCAGTGATATACCCATAGTGATTTAGCTGACATACTTTTAACAAAGTCCTTTCAAACTATTCTTGGCAAGAATGTTAGACATTACTCATAGAATGAGTATTACTACATAGAAATGCATAATTAAATTGATAATATAAGAACTTTAAAAAATGTCTTCCAACCCGCCAATGCAATGGTTTATCCTTCCTGCATTAAATAATTGTCCTTCTATAATTATAGTTTTTCTGAAACTTCACTGATGTATGCAAGTAACCACAAACCAACAAAAAGTAAGCAAAGCAGTAGAATGTGAAATAATGTGCAATAAATTATATCAGATTTTAAAATGCGAGTTCTGTGATCCTGATGTGTGATTACAGTGCTCGTGAACTCGAGACTTTGTCCTCAGTGCTCAGTTTTTCCCTGTGGAAATCCATGCCTTTCTCCTAACAGAGGGTCAGTTATAATTTAAAACTATACTTTCCTACAAAAAATGAAGTGAATTTTTGGCTTGAATTGTTTGCTTCAGCTGGCTGCCTTGATTAAATAAACAAGCACTATCTAACTGTCCATTTTTCTCTTAACCTGAAAGGGTTAAATTATCAGAAACCAGAGAGTTTTCTGAAAAGTTACTGCAAGAAAAACAATCCGTGGATTCTGCCATTAGCGAGTCTGAATTCTGTGTGGTATACATGGCAGATTGGGGGTTCTTGTGAAGGCTGGTTACTTGAAGTGAGCATATCACAGTGGTTTGGGGGATGAGTTATTTCAAACTGTTCTAGTCTCCAGAGATCTCAGATAAAATTTGTAACAAATCTCTGTAACTTTAAAGTTCTTAAAGGTGACCTCACCCTGACCTCTTGTTTCCCAGCTCCATTTTATTTTTTATCCCTATCTGATAGATTTTTTAATGTTTTAACTTACTGGTATGGATTGCCCTAAGCATCCCCAATCTTGTTTTAGAATGAGTTGAAGATTGAGTAAATAATAAACATTATCAGGAAATAACTTTAAAAATGCTGTTAATGCTATTTACAACAAACAAATGCACAATGGAGGCCTAACAGAAAGGCCTCCAATTCCCATCGTAGTAGAATAAAACCCAAACTCTCTAATGTGGCTTACAAAGTTCCGCATGATTTGACTTCTACCTACCTCTACTGTTGAGGTTTTGATCATACAACTAGAAAAAAATAAATCAATGATGATCAAATTCTCAAAAAAAGGAATGTAAATTACAGGAGTCATGAAATCTTTCCTGACCTGCTTTTTTTTTTTTTTAATTTTTTTATTCTTATGTTAATCCCCATACATTACATCATTAGTTTTAGACGTAGTGTTCCATGATTCATCGTTTGTTGCATAACACCCAGTGCTCCATGCAGAATGTGCCCTCCTCAATACCCATCACCAGGCTAACCCATCCTCCCACCCCTCTCCCCTCTAGAACCCTCAGTTTGTTTTTCAGAGTCCATCGTCTGGTTCGTCTACCCCTCCGATTTCCCCCCCTTCATTCTTCCCCTCCTGCTACCTTCTTCTTCTTCCTTTTTTTTTTTTTTCTTAACATATATTGCATTATTTGTTTCAGAGGTACAGATCTGAGATTCAACAGTCTTGCACAATTCACAGCGCTTACCAGAGCACATACCCTCCCCAGTGTCTATTACCCAGTCACCCCATCCCTCCCACCCCACCCCCCACTCCAGCAACCCTCAGTTTGTGTCCTGCGATTAAGAATTCCTCATATCAGTGACTGACCTGCTTTTTTTTTCATTCAAATCCCATACAGTATATTCTGTCCCCTTTGCAACCTTCCAGTGTATTCCAGGCTTGAGAAAATTAATATATTTGCACTTATAATGGGATCCAGTTTCCTCACTATTGAAGGGGGAAGACTAGAAGGTACATTGTGGTGTTGAAATGGAATTGGAGGTTAAAAATTAAATATGTGGGTTTGTGTGTGGGTGTGAGTTGTATCACGGGGAGAAATCCCACATGATGAAGAAATGCAGGCAGTTTCTAAGTGCTGTGGGTACCCTCCAGCTGACAGCCTACAAGGAGTTCCTGTCAGCAAGAGAATGGATCCCTCAGTCTTACAAATACAAGGAACCAAATTCTGCTAACAACCTGTGTGAGTGCAGAAGTCGATATTTCCCCATTCGAGCCCCAGATGTGACCACAATCCCAGCCAATATATAGACTTGCAGCTTTGTAAGATGCTAAGACATTTTCATAATTGACAACTTAATAATGATGAGTCTTATAATCCATGAACATAGTGGATTTATCCATCTATTCTAGTCTTTTAAAATTTCTCCCAGTAATGTAGTTTTTAGTATATTTGTCTTACACATATTTTGTTGGATATATCTCTGTATCTACTTCAGCCCTGTCACTGAGAAGTACTAGAAGCTATGACATTCCAGTAGCAATGAGTACAGTTAGTACCCAGATTTTGGTGTCTAAAAACCATTCTTCACTTTAAAAGGAATCAGAAGTCTGTGGAGAAAAAATTCCAGGTCTAGGACACAGAAAGTATTAGATAAGCCTGGAAAATCTTGTTTTGCTAGAAAATTAGAAAGGCTTGAAAAGATGGCAATATATCAGAAGGACAGAGGATATATCTGCAGGGAGCTTCCAATGGACAAATCTAGAGCAACTTAAATATCAAAATTGGGATACAGTAATAGTAACAGATTTTAACAGCTGACTAAAATAAGAAACTGTAATTTCACTCTGGTATAAATCAATCACTAGATAAGTAAGTAAATAGGAAAGAAGAGAATGTTCCTTACAGTAGAATGCTAACTAATGAATACAAAAGGAATTATGTAGTAAGAGGATCATGAATGGTTACTAAAACTAATCAGTGAGAGTTTGATGATGAATGGAGTATCTCCTCATAAGTTTTTTATTAGTCATCATGGGGAAATAGTATCTTTACAATGGAGAGAACTTATGGATACCTTTCTAACCAAGTGATCAATTTAATATCACTTATAGTGGGACAAACCAAGCATATAAACCTCTAAATAGGATATTCTGAGAAGGACACAACATCACTTCTATGTTATTCCTGAATCTAAATCTAATCCTGAGGATCGGATTGAGGGATTTCCAAACAAACACACCCAGTTTGAGGCACTTTGTACAAAATAGCTGGCCTGTATGCTTCCAAGACTTCAAGGTCAAGAAAGACAAAGAAAGACTGAGGACCTAGTTATTTACTACTTTGTAACAATATTACCACAATGTTAGTGGCTTGAAGCAACACACATTTGTCATCTCCCAGTTTTTGTGAATAAGGGGTCTAGGCTCCGCTAAACAGTGTCTTCTGCTCAGGGGAGGTCTCACAAGGCAACCGGGCGGGAAGCCAGAGCTGCCTCATCTGAGGGTCAGTGGGAGAAGGATCTGCTTCCAAGTGCACTCAGGCTGTTGGCAGAATCCAATTCTTTGTGGTGGTAGAACCGAGGGATTCTTTTTCTTGCTGAGTTCTGGCTGGAGACCCTAACAGGCTGTTGGCTGGGAGCCCCCCTTTGCCTCAAGAAGCCGCCTTCATTATCCCACCATGACTGCCTGCTTCCTTGGAGCTAGCAAGGGAGAGAGACCCCAGCGAGACGGGACTATAATCTTATGTACATAACCATGCAATCACATACACATAATTACATACATCCCATCACCTTTGCCATATTCTGTTTGTTGGGAACAAGTCAAGCTTCTGCCTTCACACAAGGGGAGGGGAATCACAACAGGGTGTGAACACCAGGAGAAGGATCCGTGGAGGCCACCTCAGGAATCCTTCTAGAATAACACTGTCATAAAGCATAGTGAGTGCGATGTAGCATGTGTCCAGTAGATATTTGTGGGGGCAATTTGAAAAAAAAAGTTTTCTTAAATTACTTCGGCAGTTCTTTTGTGTATTGTATGTAAATATGTTAGCAATTGATCTTTGAGGAAGGGTTATTTCTTTTCATGGTCTTTGGAAGTCTTATCACACTTAATAAAATCACCTTTTACTCTTAGCAGCCCTGGCCTCACGTGAAATAGTTTTCTGAGGACAGTGTTGGAATACACGCTTCAAGCTGTTGCACAGCAGGGATCCGCTTAATATCTTAAATGTGTGAATTTAAATTAGATCATAATTTTCCATTTCAAAGACTAAGCCAGCTTATGAATAATAAAGCTGTATAATGGTGCAATTATTCCCATCAGTACAGAGAATTTTCTTTCCCAAATCAAACGTAGGGTTTTCTACCCAAGTCTCTTGTGGCACCCCGGAATTCAGTTTGACATACAAAGTCTGATCCATGTAAAAAGACATTACATAGAAAATGGTGAACAGCTGTTTTTTGTATCAGCGAAGGTCACACACAGAGGAAACGGACGTCCACGAAAACAGGAGGGATTTTGGACAGATACTAGACACGCCTTCCTGACAGAGGGATGCGATACAGATGGATTTATGATATAGAGAATGTAAAGTAACCTAATATTCTACAAAATTAAAATCACATGGATACAAAATACAAACATTCTTAAATGCAGGTATAAATTAACCTTATGTAAGTATTTATATGTGGGAGAGAGATGATGTGACTGGGATGGTGCTGACAGAAATGTATATGCCTGCCTTAT
Source organism: Mirounga angustirostris (assembly GCF_029215605.1). Classification (NCBI taxonomy): domain Eukaryota; kingdom Metazoa; phylum Chordata; class Mammalia; order Carnivora; family Phocidae; genus Mirounga; species Mirounga angustirostris. The sequence continues at coordinate 133,988 of NW_026991777.1, read as the reverse complement.
ATTTAAGCTCTTAAAGAAGAGAAACCATACAGTGCATATTTATAATGACAGGGCAACGAAACTGAAAAGACTCTAAAGGTTTTAGATGTACAATTACTTCTTAATGCATATGCTGAAAAAGGAATTTAGGTTCTGCCTTCAGTTTGGTACTCTGCCCTCACAGCTAAGTACCAATGAGATGTTTGTTTAAAAAGGTATTTGTCATTGTACCATCCACAGGATCACCCCATTTGAGTGTTTAAGTGGCTCATACCTCAGTGTACCAGAAGAGAAATAAAATCATTTCAATACATTGAATAAAGTATGCCTAATCTTTCTAAACTTCTTGTGCCTGCTCCCTCAAAAACAAATGAAATAAAAAAAATTTTTTTCTTTATTTAAATTCAATTAGCCAACATATAATACATCATTAGTTTTTGATGTCATGTTCAATGATTCATTAGTTGCGTATAACACCCAGTTCTAAAAATTTTCTTTAAAAGTTCTTTCAAAAAGCAGCACACTTTTAAAAAGATCAAATCATTCTATTTTTACACTGACCTGCAGAAACCGTTGACAGAAAAATACGCAAATTGTATATATGAAACTTTCTGCCTATCAAAAAGAAAAAGAGAGCATTGAAAAGTGTGCAGAAGTCTTCTTTACAAATGGGAACAGATAGCATAGCCCAGCATTTTGCACAATATTAACTCTGATGAGTGTAGATAAGAGAAAATGGAACATAATACTTTGTTCAGTCCATTTACCATTTCACAGTACAGGCTAACCCATTTGTTTGTATGTGCTGTTAATATTTTAAGTTTCTGTGGTTACTTTTTATACTTTTTATGTGTTACTTTTTCCCATAACTCATAAATATTTCTCCAAGAATAAAACTTTTAATATTTAATATTGTTTGTATCACTGTTACATTAGTAAAGAGCCTGCTTTTGATTAGCTAGCTTCTCTACATTCCATGTTGTAGGAGGAAAATTACACCCTTTTTAAAATGCTCTGTAGATTTAGTAAAAACTGTTTCTCAGCAACTCTTGAGAAATAGCAGCTGAGAGGTCCTAAATGTAAATTGAGTGAAATTAAAGCACCTTGTTGGTTTCATAATGCTTTATAATTCTAAATGGAATACTGTTTGGTCTTCTGAAATCTAAACTTCCAAGATTTAAGACAGTGATGAAAGGCAAATGGTAACTTGGCTGACTCCTTAGCTTTTTAGTGTAGAGTATGGTGTTTTTTGATGAGAACACACTAATAAAGAACTTTTATCAAGATTGGCTTTAACTGTTGGTGCAGCTGGAGGATGTGAGATGGAGAGGTGAGAACCCAAGGCACACATTTAGTGACACTCAGGTTCCTTTAGTGTATGTAGGATTAGGAAGTTCTGGAAGATGGAAGTACTAATCTTACTTTCAGAATTTTTGCAAGTGAGTCCACTTGCTTTGGCCTCCAGTTTTATGAGAAGTCATAAAAAATGTCAATAATTGCTATTAAATATGATAAAACGAAACTTGAAGCAAGGAATCAATAAAACAACGGTGAGCACCTGAAGTAGCTGAAGGGTGATTCACTTGGTAAGAAAATATGGAATTTAATAATAATTTTTACTCTTTGAAATTTAGAGAATTTTATTCTGCTTTTCTGAATCAAGAAATTCTCATTGTGGTTGTTACTACTAAGCCAGGAACTATGAAGAGTCAGTCTTTTGTGGACGCTGAATATCCTTTTACATGGCCTATCATTACAGATTAGGAGTGCAGTAATTATAAAGGATAGTATTATGCAATCCTAAAAGCCTACACTCCAAAAGCCAGCATTCATTTTGGGCGCTACCTAGCCCATTTCCCAGATTCCTGGCCAGAGACTGGTCCCATTGGCCTAAAGGAAATAAATAAATATTCATTTGACCAATACAGAAGCAGAGCGTGACCAAGAGTACATATTATCCTATAAAAGTTCACGCAAGACCACTTCTACAGAATCTTTCGAAAACATTTAGATGAGAAGCTGCAACTCTTTGCCTCGAATTCATGCTAAGATCACAACTATTTGCATGGGTGTCATCTTTCTCATGTCCTACAGAAACAGCAGATAACCACTGCTCAGTCTTTATCCACACAGCTCTTCAGGCAGCCAACTCCAATAAAACATGTAAAGTCAAGTCTGACTCTTTCTGATCCAGTCCAATGAATTTTATGCTGAAATTGTATGGCCCTAGGATCAACTTAATGTAAACTTACTGAGTGTACTTTGTAGGTTTACATGAGATCACAGTGAGGCATAAAATATGGTATATACCCTCAAGGAACTTTAAATCTAGAAGGAGAGACAAGACACAGATGATCATCCTGAGCTGTTAAGTGGCATTTGGGCAAGATGGCCAAGAGAGTTCAATAGGAAGTCTGGCTGAGAGGAGAGACCTGTATGTAAAAGATTTAAGGAGACAAAGAATAACCTTCAGGGAACTTGGCTGAGGTTAGGGATGAGTAAAAAAGGCCAGCTGTAGAGTAGAAGGGATAGGGGAATTGCTAGGAAGGACTCCAGGGCTGGTAGTGAGTGCTGATCCTGAAGAACAGGTGTTTATTCTCTGCTCCATTCTATGTTATCTAGAGGATATAGGTACCCACTAGCCCATGGTGACTGTCTATAGTTAGAAAGCAGGACTGTTGGGGCCACAGATGCTTCAGTGACTCTGTAATGCCTAATAATAGAAGGAACAATTTGGATTATTTGCAACTATCTCTTTCCTGGTTTTATGAAGAACAAACAGTGAAATCAGACCCATTCTTGAATATTAAGTTTTATAAGATTGAGGGACACTAAGGCATCTTGATAATATTGAATTATATGCTACACATAAAATGTACCTTTGTAAAATATGCCTTATATTTAATTAAGTATCTAATGAATAGCCTTCATGAGTGGATAGCCTTTCACAACTTAAACTAAATATTCTTACTGTATATTTATGAGAGGAAACTAATAGTTCTTTCTATAATTTGTAGAAATGACTTTTGCCATGGAACTCTTCGTGAAGTCATCTTCTAATTTTGTTCTCTAGTACATTCGGCTTGTGCTAGCTATATATTTGATAGTATGGCATAGACAGCCTTATTTCAGCTCTGGGATTAAATTTCCTGAAAGTAACTGTGTTAATTTATGTTAATTTTAAAGAACTAAAATTATCTAATATTATATCCAAAATTATATTATTTCTGTGAATATATCAAAATCTTCTATATTTGTTAAAATGACTTTTCATAATCCCTATTTATTAATTGATACCTTCAACTAATCTCGTATTTTTGCAGAAATGCACAATGTCAAATTGTATGCATCCAGATATCATCTTCAGAAGTGTTTACTTAGATCATTCTGCTTGAAAAGGAAACTTCTCCCAATATAACCAAGGTTTCCCTTTTATTTACTTTTTTTTTTTTTTTTTAAGATTTTATTTATTTATTTGAGACAGAGAGAATGAGAGACAGAGAGCATGAGAGGGAGGAGGGTCAGAGGGAGAAGCAGACTCCCTGCCGAGCAGGGAGCCCGATGCGGGACTCGATCCCGGGACTCCAGGATCATGACCTGAGCCGAAGGCAGTCGCTTAACCAACTGAGCCACCCAGGCGCCCCCCTTTTATTTACTTTTAAAATAGTTGAAAACATGAAGCATTGGATGACCTGAGAAAGCACATTTAAACAGATTTCCTACTGGGATCTCATAGCTTAAATACTGTTACCAGGATTGCAGATGGTCAGTCTATATGACAAAGCCTATCAAATGACTGATTTCTTCTACAGACAGATGGCGAAAGGGCCTAACGGAAGCTCGGTTTTCAAGTTGTAGGTGTGTGTGTGTGTATGAGTGTGTATCTGCTAAAGAACAAAGGTCTTTTACTCTGAAAGGCAAAAATAATTGTGTATGTTACCTAGGCTGTATTTGTCAGTACAATACTGACGACTAACTCTTGAGTTTTGAGTAAAGAATACTTTACCTAACCAAAGCAAAACAAAACAAAAAATTGTAAGGCTGTTGTTTGACCTAAACTATGATCTAAATTTTCCTATGAAGACCAAAAATAAAAAATAGTGAGCACCTGAAATAGCTGAAGGGTAATTCAATTGGTAAGTAAATTTGGAATTTAATATCAGTTTTTACTCTTTAAAAATTGGAGAATTATGTTCTTCATTAGTAAAAGGATAGTTTAGAATGAAAAAATGATAATTTATATCTTTCCATTTATAAGAATCTAAAATACTCCTTTTTATAATCTTTCATTCTCTATCTTTTAAAAAATACAATTCTTTATTCAATTTGAGCTCAACTTTTCTGAGAAATAAATGAAAGACTTCCACGGAATTGTTAGCTGCAGAGCAGCACTTGAATTAGTAGTGCTCCTTTGCTGTATCTGTGTAGGACACTCATTTCATTAACTTCTGGAGCTAGTGAATCTTCTGGAAAGACTCCATGTCAAAAATAACTGTTTAACTTAAAGTTCTTTTGCCATCTGACATAGCTCAATCACTTATCAAGTTGAGATACTGTTTCCTATGTTTCTTCTGACCTAAGATGTGGTGAGTAAGCAACAAATGTCCAGCTTAATTTCTGATGGAACCTGTCCCAGGGAGCAAGATCTTTTGAGAAGAAAATGAGTTGGCACTTGCCTGGAGGCTAGATGTGGATAAACCATCTATCTCCTCTGGAGATGGAAAATAGTTACACATTTGGCAGGGAATACTCAGTCAACTGATAGATCAGGCAATTGACAAAGCAGGAAAAGCACATCTGGTGCATTATTAAGTATCAAGATGACGAACAGAGGTCATAATTAAGCTTGTACTTACCAGCTCATTGACTTGAGTAATAATAACAATAACTTTATAAAAGCACCCTTCCTATCTTTTCTCTCATTGTCCTCACAAAGAAATTTAACAAGGTCTGTGTTGTCATCACCAGGAAAATCTGTCAGCCTTCTCCTTAATTAAAACCTTCCCTGTAGTCTTCACAGTAAAATTTTTATGTTTCCCATTTTTAAAAATTAATTCAACTGATCTTTGGAGACAAATCAGTGTATAAACCCCCACATACAAATAAATAAGTCAACTCAAGTTCATGTTATAAGGCAGTTACTTCATTTATATATGTCTGTTCATAAGGGGCAAAAAATTTATTCGAGAAACTCTATATGAATGCTATATTTTGATGGATGGAAACACTAAAATGAATTATTCAATAGAAATAACATACACAGTATTCTGTAAAATCTATATTATTTCATCAAATATCTTTACATAAAGATTGAGTTATTGTATGTCTCACTTGTCAAATGAGAGAAGAGAGAGGAATGTACTAGCAGATAATTACAAATAATATTTTATAAGACCAGTGTGTCCTAATTTATCAAAAAAAGGGTAAGATTTGAGTTAAGGTTAAATAATAAGGAATTAGAATTCCATATTCAGTGGAAATAAAATGTGTAAGTTTGACTAAATAAGAAACCAATACACATTAGAAAAAAATAGCTGACAGAGGGTGATTTTAATAAGGCAGTGAGTCCCGGACAAAATGGACAATAAAAAATTGGGTTCTGTGAATCTCACTGGATGTAAATTTCACACGAATTTTCAGGGAAAAGTTTTTGTTGTATACCACAGACCAAGCATTGGACAACAGACACATCAGAGTTGTGGATCTCACATTTCTGAACAATTAATAAGTGCACAAATCCATAGTTGTTAATATTGTTATTTTTTGCTCTTATTGTAGTTGTTTAGTTGAAATTCCAATATAACTGCTCCTTCTGTAGTCAAGTAATTTATTTGTCTGGAACAATGCCAGTCTAGTGAAGCATGTGATGCAGATTGAGTAGGTTCTTCTTCCCTGATTATCCTTAGTCCTCGTTGTGTGAGAGCAGGTGTTGGGAAGAATACTGGTTTTACTCGCTCAGGGTCTCTATCTTCACCAAGATTAAAGAGAGCTCTTAAGTGAAATGAATTTACCTAGACGTAGAGGGGAAACTATTCTCTACCATTTCCATTTTTAACTTCTAACTTTTGTTCTCTTCCTTTTTATTAAAAAAAATCTCCACCATTGTAGGAAAATTTTCCTGGTAGGTAAAAGAATCCCTAGAAGACCCCCAAAGATCTGAAATGGGGAATTTTTTGTTTAAGTATAATGGACTTGGATGAACATGTGAATGAGAAGGGAAAGCTAGAATAATCTTCCGTCTCACAATATTTATATCGGTTTCCTCTTGCTATCCACAGCCTATTTTTGTGTATGCATATGATACAGGTTAAGAGTAACGACTTTGGAAAAAGTTCTGGGTTTGAACATTGGCTCTTACTCTTATGGGCCATGTGGTTCTGGGCAGGTCAGTTATATTTTCTGGGCTTCAGTTACCTCATGTGCAAAAAAAAAATAGGGTCATAACAATACCTACTTCATAGGCATATTGAGATGAATAAATGAGATAAAATATGTAAGAAATTTGGTGTGGTCTGACTTATATAAACACTTAATAAATGATGGTTATTATGCTTGGATAACATGAAGACTTTTCCATTACCAAGGAAAGGAAAATTATTTTTTTACAAAATCATTTACTCCACCAATTAACAAGGTATATGAAAAAGATGAAGTATTAATAATGGATCCTCATGGGCAAATGAGAGGAAAAAGAACTGCTTATTTTGGCACTCACAGAGAACAGTATTGTCAGTCACTCAGTCAAATATGCAGCTATGGGAACTCTTGTCCCAGCTTTGAGGACACACTATGGCCAGCCCAGATATTTTAGAAATTCAGCTCCCATTAAGCTATGGCAAGGTCCTTAACCTATCATGAAAACTTAAGGTTGTCCTGTGAGCCAGCAGGAGAGAACTCAATTCTCTGAGTTTGAGCTTCTTCTTCATTAGGATTGGGCTCTAAAATGGACCATTCTAACTCTATATTCAAAGTATATTTTGAATATAATTATTTCTCACCGCCTATTCAGCCGCCACTCTGGCTCAGTTCATAATCATTTTTCATCTGGACTACCTAACTTATCTCCCTGTTTCTACTCTTGGTTTTTCTGCAGTCTGTCCTCCACATATCAACCAGGGTGATCTTATTAAAAATTATATTGCCTCATGTTACTACTCTGCTTAAATCTTGGTTGGAATTGTATTCTAATTTCTTACCATGGTAAACAAGGCCCTATATGATCTTGTCCTTACCTCCTTAATGAACTTACCTGCTACTTCCTCCTTTTTTGTTACTCTGCTTCAGCCATACCAGATTTCTTGCTCTTCCCTTAACTTGTTGCTGCTTCAGAGATTCAGATTTGCTATTCCTTCTGCTTGGAATATACTTTGCCCAGGTCTTCACATAGATTGTCATCTCTCATTCTTTAAGTCTGTATTCAAAGGTTGCCACCTCAAAAAGTCTTTCTTAATGAAACCAGAAGCTGTTTTTGGTTTTTTTTAAAGATCAACAAAGTTATCAATTTTGTCGATAAACTTTTAACCAAATTCATCAAAAGAGAGAGAGGACTCAAATAAACAAGATCAGAATGAAAGTGGAGAAATAACAACCAACACCACAGAAATGCAAAGGATTATAAGAATATTATGAGAAATGACATACCAATATATTAGACAACCTAGAAGAAATGGATAAATTTCTAGAAACATATAATCTCCCAAACTGAATCAGGAAGAAATGGAAAATTTGAATAGACTGATTACCAGCAATGAAATTGAATCAGTAACCAAAAAAAACTCCCAACAAACAAACGTTCAGGGCCAGATGGCTTCACAGGCAAATCCTACCAAACATTTAAAGAGTTAATACCTATGCTTCTCAAACTGTTCCAAAAAATAGAGGAAGAAAAGCTTCCAAATTCACTCGATGAAGCCAGTATTACCCTGATACCAAAACCAGATAAAGACACTACCAAAAATGCAAAGAGAGCTACAAGCCAGTATCTCTGATGAACATAGATGCAAAGATCCTCAACAAAATATTAGCAAACAGAATCTAACAATACATTAAAAAAATCATTCACCACGATCAAATAGGATTTATTCCTGGGATGCAAGGGTAAATACTAAAGTATTCACAAATCAATCAACATCATACATCACAACCACAAAGGAAGGATAAAACCCATGCAATAATTTCAACTGATGCAGACAAAGTTGTGACAGAGTACAACATCCGTTCATGATAAAAACCCTCAACAAAGTAGGTCTAGAGGGAACATACCCCTCTTCTCTCACAGTTTGAGGATTTCTTTAGTGGATTACTTGGATTTCTTTCTCTTTATTTTTTGCATATATATTACCAGATTTTGATTTGTGGTTACCATTAGGTTTACATGTAACATCTATACACATATTGCAGTCTTTATTAAGTTGATGGTTCCCCTTAAGTTTGAACTCATTCTAAAAGCACTAAATTTTTACTCCTCTCTCCCCACATTTTAGGTGTATGGTGACATACTTTACATCTTTTTATTTTGTGACTCCTTTGACTAGTTTTTGTAGATATACTTGATTTTACTGCTTTTGTGCTTCTTATTCCTGCTTATGGTCTTTTCTTTTCACTCAAAGAATCTCCTTTAACATTCCTTGTAAGGCTGGTTTGGCTGTACTGAATTTCTTTAACTTTTTTTGTCTGGGAAACTATTTATCTTTCCATTTATTCTCAGTGAGAGCCTTGCTGAATAGAGTATTTAGTTGCAGGTTTTTTTCTTTCAGCACTTTGAATATATCATGTCACTCCCTTCCGGCCTGCAAAGTTTTTGCTGAAAATCACCTGATAGCCTTATGGGGTTTCCCTCGTACGCAACTAGTTTCTCTTCTCTTGCTGCTTCAAGAATTCTCTTTCCCACTACTTTGTGCCATTTAAATTGCTCTGTGTCTTGGTGTGGACCTCCTTGGGTTGGTTTTGTTGGGGGCCCTCTGTTCCTCTTAAATCTGGATCTCTGTTTCCTTCCCCAGATTTGGGAAGTTTTCAGCTATTATATCTTTAACTACATTTTCTGCCCCCTCTTCTCTTTCTTCTGGGATCCTTATTATGCAATGTTATTATGCTTGATGGTGGTGTTGAGTTCCCTAAGTCTAGTTTCATTTTTTGTTATTCTTCTTTCTCCCTCTTTGTTCAGCTTGATCGCTTTCTGTTACTCTCCCCTCCAGGTCACTGACCCATTCTTCTGCTTCCTCCAGCGTGCTGCCTCTTTTCCATCCAGTGTATTTTTAATTTCAGTTATTGAGTTTTTCATCTCTGATTGGTTCTTTTTTATGTTCTCTATCTCTTTGTTGAGAGTCTCATTGAGGTTCTCCACTCTTTTCTCAAATTTAGTGAGTATCTCTATGACTACTACTTTAAATTCTCTATCAGGCATTTTACTTACCTCCATTTCATTTAGCTCTCTTGCTGTGATTTTGTGCTGTTCTTTTATTTGGGACATACTCCTCTATCTCTTTATTTTGTCTAATTCTCTGTTTCTTTGAGTTAGGAAAGTCAGCTACATATCCTGCTCTTGAAGGTAGTGGCCTTATGAAGAAGAGTTCCTGTTGTGCCCTGCAGTGCAATGTCCCCTGTTGCCCAGAACCTGATGCTTCAGAGGCGTCTCCTATGTGTGTTGTATGTGCCTTACTGTTGTGGCTGACCTGTGTTTGTCTTTAGTCCAGTCATCTGCAATGGCTCTCTTTGTCTGTTGTGGGCAGGGTTTGGTCTCTGTGCTGTTAATAGGCCAGTCTGAGGCCCTCCTGGGCTTGAGTTTACTCAGATCAGCAGTTTGCCAGAGCTTCAGTCTCACTGAACTGTAGGGTACTTTCCCTGTGTTGTCCCCCGAGGAGCTTTTGTTGGGGGGTGGGGCCTGCAGTCAGACCATATGTCTGCCCCCAGCCCACTGCTGGGGCTGCAGACAAACTGGTGTATGTGGTTTTCTTGCCCTCTCCCCAGGGCAGGAGTCACTGTGGAGTGGTGCTGGCCCCTGTTAGGGCTGCTTGCACACTGCCAGGCTTGTGATGCGGCTTTGGATGGACTCTGGCTGAGGGTGTGTTGAAGTGGGCAGGTCCGCAGGAGAATGCAGGGGTGAGGCATACGGTGTTAGCAAGCTAAGTGAAGAGTATTCATGCTGGATCCTGCAGTTGTCTAGATATTTAGACTGGGGGGCGGGGCGCGGGGGAGGGAAATTGCACCCACCAGCTCTTTTGTTCTTGGAGAAATCTCCTAAAGATCCCTATACCCCCAGCACAAGTTGCAAGATCAGGAAATCAGTCTCCTTCCAGGTGTCTTTCAAACTGCTGCTTCTGGGCTGTATTTTGAGTCCATTCCTTGAAGCGTCATTAGAGTGCCTGGTACAATCCTTTTCACGAGGCTCTGAAACTGTCCTTCCTTACAGAAGACAGTGTTTGGCCTCCCTGCCTAATGTCAGAGCTTTGGGGCAAGCAGGAAAGGAAATTTTTACCTGTGGAGGATAAGGATGAATGACTGTGGTTGATTATATCAGTAACCAACAACATCAGAATGGAGGAAAGTAAAATCCTCTTTTTGGGTAGAATATGCAAAGGTTACATAAGGATTACATCAGTTTCCCTTTAGGATAGTAACATATTATGTATGATATATGAGTGCTTTTCTATAAAGTATATAATCTCTGACATACATTAAATTGATAACACTTTTACCAGAATGTAACAACCAATGAGGGTGAAACTTGTCTGATTTCACAGTTCTTCCCTTGTAGCTTTTATGATACTATTGAGCTAATTGTGAAAGATGGAATATTAAATAAAGTTTATTTCTAGTAGTGTTTCCTTTGTAGGGTAAGAAAAAAAGAAAACAAAATAGTTTAGAAAGGCATCTTGAATTTGCTTATTCATTCACCTTTGATTTTCCTGAATTCTGTGGCTGGCTTTGAGAAGAGTCAAAAGCATTAGCAGAGGAGGTTGGTCACTTGATTTCTAACATGGATGCATAAGTACCTGAGAACAATGAATGGTTGTAGCTTGGTTTCTTGGTAATTGAAATGACGGCACAATATTTATAAATGAACATAAGCAGAAATTAGGGTAACTGTAAGCAATCCTAGCTCTCTCAGAAGTAAGGAACTTCTGGGTTTTATTTGTTTTAAGTAATTGGGAGAAAACACAGTAGCATAAGCACAGAAAGCTAATCTGGTGAGAAAGAATCCCACCTATCTTGGCAGATTGCACAAAAGGTATAAATTATATAATATATAATGTATAGACATATAATATATATCAATCACACATTATATGTGTACATTATATATTAAGTTACATATAAGTATGAAATTATAGTCTAATATATAATTGAATATATCTTTCACATACATAAATCTAATATATATTTATGTATATATTAGATATATATCATTAGATCTTAAACTTCTTATATATTATTTACTTATATAGTCTAATGTATAATTTATATATTATATGTAATATATATAAAATATATAATATACATTTAAAATACAATATAAATATACAATATACATACAAATACAAATATAAATATGTAATATATATTTAATATATGCATATTAATTATGTATAAATAAAGATATATGATAAACTTATGTCATTAATATATATCTTATTATATATTAGATTATATATTATATGTATCATATATTACATATATATTGCATATATTAAATATTTATCATTAGAACTTAAACTTCTTCAGAAAATAATTCTACCTTAAGATATATTTTTCCTGATATTACTATAGCTAATATTAATATACTAATTATATTACATATTAATTAATACAGTAAAAAAGTAGATATTAATAAGAATATGTAAGACTTAAGATTGATATTATATACTATAAATACTATTAATATATTAAGATATATATCTAATGATATCTAATACATAAATATATGTATACATACATGCATATGTGTATACACACATACATATACAAATCCAGAAAGACTATTGAATCTGTGTGAACCTAAGTTTTCACTCTAAGAAACTAGAAAAAAGGAAGCATGTACCCAAAGTGGAATGAAGGAAATGATTAAATTAGGAAAAGTTTAGTTAATCTAGTCCAACTTCACTTATAAACATTAGAAACAAAAGTGCTGAATAAGATGTCAAACCAAATCGAGTAATAGGTGTGTATGTATATAAGTATATAAATATAATGTGAAAATGCTAAGCGTTGGTAAGGTAGGGAACAACTGGAACTCTCACACACTGTTGCTTGGAATAGAAATTGATAAAACTACTTTGAAAAACTTTTGGCAAGCTTTAATAAAATCATAAATCGAAAAAATAGGTCTAAACCAGAAAAGGCCCTAGTACTATATTTATTAACATTTTAGTAATTCTCAAAACCATCACTCCAGGACCACCTGACACTTTCCTCACATTTTTCTGAACTGAAATTCCTTGTTGACAACAACAAACATGTACTAAATGTCAGTCATCAATGAGAAATTGTCTAATGTGCTAGAAAGACACGATTATGAACGTGACCTAGTTTTTGCCATAAAGGGATTTACAGATAACTTGGGGTGACAGGCCTGAAATTACTAATAGAGCAGATATAAAAATGCTAGATGTTTTTACAAAGTGATATGACGAAAAATAAAAGGGAAGTAAAAAATTGCTTCTGCTCAGAGAGCTATAGACAGAAAGTGCAGAGAATACTTGCCCCGACGGTGATGTTTAAATCACGCCCTGCAGGATGATTAGAAGTTTTCCTTGCAAACTTAGTTAAGGGGGAGATGCAGAGACAAGAAAGTGCGTAGTATGTTGGAAGGGTATGTGTACATAGTCAAAGAAGAGCCTGAGGAAGGATGGTGGGACTAAATTTCCTAACATATACGTTACAAAAAGAAGTAAAGCAGCTACTGTGACTTCCCAGTCCCACAAATTGCTTAAAATCTGTTGCTACAATAAATGATACGCATTTGCAAAAGTATATCATATCACTACTTAAAATTCTAGAGTTGGCACATATTACTAATATCACAAGAATATTGAATATTGAGTATCATAAGAAACTCCTCTTGTTTTAATTCAAAAGATTTAGGTCATTTTAGCAAGAAGATAATTTTGGCGAGGGTAAAATGAAATCTGAAATGCTATGTACGTGTGTGTTTTATATTCCTCATTACTTTGAGAAATTCACTGAATAAGAGTGTTTTTCTTTCCTGATATTTTTAGAGGCAGTTAACCCTACCTGTTGGCTGTTGAAACAAGTCGATGAGCTTTTACAGTGAAAGAAAAATAAAAGCCCAATAGATTGCTGAGAAGCTTAATGTCCTTAAAATTTTTTTAATTTCAGTTTTAAATTTGAATTCTTATTATACATGGCAGATATCCACTTGTGCTCGCCTAAGCCCAAAGAGGTAATTTATAATAAGGGTACTCCGGTACGTTGAGAATCCGAGGAGATGTGAACACTCAAGCCTCAGGATGAGTAAAAGCAAGGACTGAGTAAGAGTTCTGTGGTGTCTTCGTTCCAGTTGGCTCTCAGAAAGCCAAACGGCTAAGCCAGCCTGGCAGGGCTTGAGAACCCAGCAGCGGGGGCCCACTGCCCACTCGGCAAACACTCCTGGAAATAGACCATTCGGGAATGATTCTTCCTCCAGATAGATATTCTGAAGAAGCAAACATTTTGTTCTAGACACAGGCGAAGGAGTCTAAGGGTCTTACACACTCTATCTCACTAAAGGTACACGACGTCTTTATCGGAGCACTTGGCTATAAAGTGAAAGGCATGCAAAGATAGCACAGGCGGAGTTCAGGCACTTTCTTTGTGTTTTGTTTGGGCAAATGTCTGACATACTGTTTGTCAGAAGCAAAAGGTAGAAGTTTCCAGGGAGCTGCCGTCCAGTGGCTATAAAAAGATTAGCACAAGCACTGTATTCGATGTGAACTCTTAGCCAACTAAAGCGAGTGGCAAATGAGAAGAATGTTCCAGACTAGATTCTGCGGAGGTTATGGTGAAAGTCACCTCTCTGGAGAAACCAAAGTCCCTGTTTGAATTTTAATGCAGGCTTTCTCTTTGGTGGTGTAGCAGAAGGAGAGGGATTTGAGTCACTGAGGGAGGTAGGGCCTCCAGAGTCGCTCTTCTGGCCGGGGAGGTACAGGGGGAGAGAGAGAGGGGGGGAGAACTCGGAGGGGCTGAGGAAACAGCCAAAAGTTGCATGGGGGAAGCGGGCCTGAAGCGCTACCCTAAGGACCGACACAAGAGCGTCCGATGAAAAGGCTCGTGTTTCCCAAGGGCTCTGGAATGCCCAGAGGAGAGAACACTGTACTTCTAACACAGGCTAATAGTGGCTAATGATAACTGACGTTTCACTTATCATGTGCCCGGCCTCACCGAATACCCTCTTGCTTTATTTCACTTAATTTTCAAAATCTCCTAATAAGATCCGTTCACTCAATTTGCAGTTGAAGACATTGAGGCCTCGAGAAATTAAGCAACTCGCTCAAATAAGCGGGAGAATCAGAATTTGGACGTGGAGTCTGTGCTGTCGGGTCCCTGCCCGCCCTGTCACCAGATAGCCTCTCCGGAGCTAGAGAGTGGCAGATGTCCTGGATTAGCTTATAGCTTCTGCCTTGGAAGCTGCTGGCAGAACAAGGAGCAAGCCACGGACAGGTGGCCTCACAGAAAGCCCCAGCTTTGGGACCATTTGAATGGACTCCGATACTCCCTACAAACAGATGTCAGCATAAAGACTAGAAGAGCAAATCCAGTCCCTTCATCGGGAGAGGTTTACGCAGAAGTGTACTAAGTGATGACAGTTTCTCGGGCAGCACCATACCTTGGTGGAGCCCTGATTTGGTACCGTGTTAAAGACGTGGCAGCTTTACCGGGGTTATGAATTCCGATTTCTTCTAAATGGTTGGCAGTTTCGCAGGTCCTGTTTGCCAAAGCCATCGAGGCTTTTCTTGCAGTTAGTTATAAGAAAGAGTGCCCAGCCCTTTTGCAAGTGGGAATATTCTGCATTTGTGTGCCATCTACAATGAGATTAAAGCTATTTGTTCTTATTTCTCCTTTTATACGATAGGCTTAGCAAGGATACTCATTATTCTGAGCATGCATGACAAAATTATTAATTGAAATTAAGTAAGTTAATTTATAATATTTATAGAATTTATGTATTATGACTTTAAACAAATATGTCATTACTGTAAATAATTATTAATTATAATTAACAAACTTAATGATAACAGAAGGTAATTAAAGGTAACTAACACCGTAGAGCTGTGATTTCTCACATCCACATGTATTTTTTTCTTCTTTTGGGCATTTTTTATTTCCCTACTTGTATTCTGGTTACTTATATATGTCCCCCACTGTATTTTTGGCACCATTAGTCAGGAACTATAACTTCACTGTACATCCAGAATTTGTATCTCAGTGGTATTTTCCCCAGTTATGTCGAGTTCGTTTTTTGTTCCTCAAGCACACCACTTCTAAAGAATTTTGGAGATACTTATTTTATGTGTCTGAGTTTCCCGATCATAGCAATGCCTTCTGTTGCTTGTTTCTATTTCAGGGCCTTGTAAATTTGCTTTAGAGCAGGGTTTCCTAAACCAGACACTGTGCCACCTCCACAATTTTTGCCAAATAGATCCCCTGTACCATTAATATTTTCCTTAAGTAAATTCAGGACTTTATTTTGTTAATATTTTATTTATTTATTTGACACAGAGAGACACAGCGAGAGAGGGAACACAAGCAGGGGGAGCGGGAGAGGGAGGAGCAGGGAGCCCGATGCAGGGCTCGATCCCGGGACCCTGGGATCATGACCAGAGCCGAAGGCGGACGCTTAACGACTGAGCCACCCAGGCGCCCCTAAATTCAGGACTTTTATCTAAAATTTCATTTCTGAAGGAACTATGTAACTATTGCAAATGGGAAACCAGAACCACTTGCTTTAAGTTGTAGAAAATTTATACACTGCCAACAAACTCTGGCTTTATAGACTTACCTGCCGCCCTTAAGTGAAATAAGGAGAGAGAGAGGGAGAGAGTAGCAATTACTGGGGAAGCATTAATCTGAGCACCAGATTAATGGCACTGGCACCAATCGGAGACTTTATCCTTGATGTAATAAAATTAATTACAAAGAAGTTTTAGAGGGAATACTTTTCTTATGGTCTAATGCTGTCATTACTTAATGCCACTTTGTTTACTACCCATAATCCTCTCACTTACAGCCATGGACCACTTTGGGAACATTCCTTATAACATGGACCCCAAACAGAACACACCATCAGACCTAAATTCCTAATTGTTTGATTTTTGACAAGTTAGTTAATTCCTTTAAGCTTGATTCCTCCGTGTGAAAAAGGGATAATACATTTATATTCAAGATCACTTTGAGAATTATATGAGGTAATGTTCACAATGTGTCTAATCCTGTGCCTGGAGTTTATTAAAAAACATTAATACCTTAGGGTGCCTGGGTGGCTCAATCAGTTAAGCGTCCAACTCTTGATTTTGGCTCAGGTCATGATCTCAGGGTCATGAGATCAAGCCCTGTGTCGGGCTCCATGCTGAACGTGGAGCCTACTTAAGATTTTCTCTCTCCCTCTCTCTGCCCCTTCCCCCCACGCACATGTGCTTTCTCTCTCTAAACAAAAACAAAAACAAAAACAAACACAAACCAAAGCATAAATACCTACTGTGTGCCAAGCACACCTCTGGGGGCTCAGGATCTAGAAGAGCACATGACAGAGAAGGACTCTGCTTTCATGGAACTTACATTCTGGTGAGGGACAAATTAACCATGAACAACTGAACAAAAGAGCAAGGTCATTCGAGGCAATATTGAGGAAAGCTCTGAAGTAAATAAAATGAAGCACTATGAAGGACAGTGACTGGTGTTTAGGGAATACTAATTTCCTTCCTAATTCTCAACTCTATATGGTTGGAATTCCATATATGTGGAAAAAGAGGAAGGCTATTGAGAATATGCTTGTCAACTGAGATAAGCAAAGGGCAAAAGACGGAGAATGAATAACAATTGCAGTTTAAAACATAATTAAATACATGGCCCAAATTTTGAATGTCTGTACTGCTCTAAAACTTGCCTTCTTAAATTATGTGCTATAGAACGTATGATCCTCTTAGAAACAGAGAACATTTCATTGTTCCATGACATTTCATTGTCATGGAAATGAAATGCAGTTGGGGCTTTATCACTTACTTTTGTCATGGTTGTGCTTTTAAAAAAAACACAACTTCAGGGGCGCCTGGGTGGCTCAGATGGTTGGGTGTCTGCCTTCGGCTCAGGTCGTGATCCCGGGGTCCTGGGATCGGGTCCTGGGATCGGGTCCTGGGATCGGGTCCCGCATCGGGCTCCCTGCTAGGCGGGGAGCCTGCTTCTCCCTCTGCCTCTGCCTCTCTCTCTCTCTCTCTGACTCTCATGAATAAATAAATAAAGCATTGAAAAAAAAAACAACACAACTTCAGAACTTAATGTATTGTGTGTGATGAGTTTGATTTTAGGGAAGTTAAGAACATTCTGCCACAAAGTTCAGGCCCCTAAATATACTTTCAGCCAGCAAATTTTGATTTGGGCACGGCTCGGAAGTCCGCGAGCTGATGATGACAGAATGGGAATAATTAGGTTTTGAACCTAAAACAAAGGATGGATTTATATGGAGAGAATCCGTTCTGAGATTTCTGAGACCTATTATCTAGCTTGTGAATGATAAATGAACTCATTTGAGGCATTGCAGATTGACTTTGGAGGGCCAGGAAAAAAGTTTTCCTCTTTTCCAATTCCTTCATCTCTTTGCTCCTCTAGTCATTTGCAATGACTTTGAATCCTGTTGCTCTTACTGGACTCTGTTAACATCCTTCCGATGTCTACATGACTTAATTACTGAAATTAAGAATTTGAAGAATCAGTTAAGAGTATCTAGTTGGAGACAGGATACCCAATTAGGAAGTACAGAAGGCAGCTACTCTGCTCCTAGCGTCCTTCATTTCAGTCCTAACTGAATTCTGCTTTTCCTTCTCAAGTAACAATAAATCTTTTGATCTCTGTGAAAGAAGCAAAGATCAAGCTGATCCTCAGAATGAATCTCCTCCTTCCTCCACTTCTTCAAAGATCTACTTAAATTTGAGTGGCACGTATTTTTTTTTAATGTTTTCCAATGCAATTACCAGTCACAAAAGAAAATTACTTCCTTTATTATCATAACTGAAAAACACCATTTCTTTTTTCTTCCAGCATTTTCATGTTACATTTTAAATCAATGAAATTCATGTAAACTTAACTTTTTTCTCTGATAATTCATAGTAAGGGGCTTTCACAGTAATGCCACAAGTAGTTGCTTTTTATTTTCCTGTGTAAGAACCCCTACCACTAAAACAAGTTGTTCAGTGCTGTTCATAATCTCCTTTAGAAACATAATGACTTTTATCTCCCAGAACAGCAATTAAGAATGTTTAACAGACTAGATGATGTAGTGGAAAAAGCTGTGGTCTATCTACTTCTGACCCCAGTATTTACTATTTGTCCTTCAGCAAGTGAAATCGGAATTCTGAATCCCAAATTCCATATCTGTAGAACAATATTTTATCCATCATTCTATTTGTTTTTTTTTTTTAAGATTTTATTTATTTATTTGACACAGAGAGAGAGAGAGAGAGAGCACAAGCAGGGGGAGCAGCAGAGGGAGAGGGAGAAGCAGGCTCCCCGCCGAGCAGGGAGCCCAATGCAGGACTCGATCCCAGGACCCCGAGATTATGACCTGAGCCGAAGGCTGATGCTTAACGACTGAGCCATCCAGGCGTTCCCCCTCCCACCATCATGCTATTTGGAGGGAGACTCAAATGTGGAAATACAAATGTGCTGCTTTTAAACTGCCAAGACCTCTACAAGTAAGTTTTATTATTACCACGGTGCTAGAAGAAAAACACGCTAGGGCTCATGAAGCCTAGCAGTGGTTAATCTCATTTTTTAGTGCTTACTTTATACAGCTACTTGCATTCATTTGAATGCATTCAAATGTCATTTTGAGAGCTCGAAATGTGCTGTATCAGTTCTGCTCTAAACAAATCCAGGAGATGACCACTGAGATTCCAAATGCAGCAGGAAAGAGCAGTTCAGATCCACCTTTACTTACCCACACTTCATCAGTCTTGACATATGTATCAAGGTACTCCTTTAAAGACTTCATGAAAATTTACTTCTAGAAATAATGACACAAGTGATACACCATCCATAAGGTCAATTCAGGGACAAATCTGTGTTAACATTTTGAGCTCAACCTGCCTCACATAATCCACTTCTTTCACTCATTGTCTCTTCCACCAAACCTACCATGCGGGAAAACCTCTGACACACAAAGCTCCTGGAGATTTGGTCTTTGTGGCTGTGTCATCTAGACAGCTCTCTGAAATCTTGATTAGTTCGGGGATTTCAGGTCTTTAGCAAATTGGAGACCCTTACAAGGCTGAAATCATGTTGCATTTTATTTGGTGGATTAAGGTGAAACTAAGTAGAGCTGAGTGAAGAAAAGATGTCAGAAAACAGAGCCTAATAGGTAATGAGACACTGTGATGGTTAATTTTTTATGTTAACTTGGCTATGCTATGGTGCCCAATAGTTTGGCCAAACACTAGTCTAGATGTTGCTGTGAATGTATTTTTTAGGTGTGATTAACATTTAAATTAGTAGGCTTTGAGTAAAGCAGATTACATTCCTTAGTGTGTGGGGGCCCCATCGAATCAGTTGAAGGCTTTAAGAGCAAAGACCAGTTTTCCATAGGAGAAGAAATACAGCCTCAAGACTGCAAAATAGAAACCTTGCCTAAATTTCTCATTTATCTGACCAGCCTGGAATTTGGGCTCAAGATTGTAACATCAACTCTTACCTGAATTTCAAGCCTGCCAGCGTGCCCTACAGATTTCAGACTTGCCAGCCTCCACAATTGTGTGAGCCCATTACTTTTTTAAGATTTTAATTAATTAATTAATTAATTAATTAATTAATTAATTAATAGAACATGCAAGCAGGGGGAAGGGAGAGAATCTCAAGCAGACTCAACACTGAGCATGGAGCCTGATGTGGGGCTCAATCTCATGACCTGCACCGAAATCAAGAGTTGGATGCTAAACTGACTGAGCCATCCAGGCACCCCAAGTGAGCCAGTTTCTTACAATAAAGTGTATGCTTGTTTTCTCTCTCACCCCCCCCAAATAAAAGGGGGAAAGTAGATAAAGTAAATTCATTCCCTGTGTAGTCTTTTCAAAATTCACCTACTTCTAGTTTTCCAACATTTGCTTCTTGCATTCAAACTAAGTATATAACTTGAAATTCTGCAGGAACAGAATTCTATGTTCGAGATAACAAGTTCCTAAATAAAAGTTGTGTTTTTTTCCTTCCAAATTCTAATATTATCTTAAGGGTAATACTTTCTGATCTTAAATTATAGCCATTTACAGATTTCCTTAAAACCCATGCATGTGTTTTGGAAAGAAATCTAAAACTTGCTGTGTATAAATACTAGAGCAATAATTCATGTTCATTCTGGGAGGCCTAAGACACCACTTTTTTAAGAAAATTAAGACACAGAAAGAAACTAACATTTAGGAGATTGGCACACAGTTGTTTGAAAAGATTAAGAGGAATGCTCACTGTGGATGTAGTCTGATGTTTGCACACAAACCGATCAAGAACAAGCTGACCCAATTATCTAGCTATAACTGCGCTAGTCCCTTTGGGTGCAGAAGCCTGTGTTCTAATGAGAGAGACAAATCTAAAACATACTACATATTTATACCAATATTTTCAGGTTCACAAAACCTTTTGCCTCAGACCCATAAATAAAATAATAAAGCCAAAAAGTACAAAAAAAAAAAAAGAAAGAAAGAAAGAGGTGAGCTGCTTGTTCAAGGTTGTAAGAGTGACCAGAGCAGGGCTCCACTGGTTTACTTAACTTTCCCACTGCGTTAGCCCTGCTCTTGGTGGCTCTGGAAGGTGCCATGGAGGACCACCTGAGAACAATTGCGAAGTCAAGTTTCCTACTTCCTCATTTTCTAGAACCCATGGATTATGCATGTGTTATCCATTTAAAAGCATTTGAGGGCGGACAGAGAATTGCTGAAAAAAAAGAAAACCAAAACATATATACACAGACAGGGGGGGTACTTCAGTTTCAGAAAATGTAAAATTAAAAAAAAAAAAATGTGCCTTAAAGACTACCTGTCACAAACATTACACGAAAATGATTACAAGGCTATAGAAATTCACAAGAGAAAATGCCAACATGACTGAACAAATCAAGACAGACTTTGTTGGGAAGCTGACACTCTATAGGTTGGATTTGGACAGGAAGAGAACAGGAGGAACCATCTAGGGGCAGCAACAGCATGAGCACCTGTGTTAGAGTAGAAATGACAAACTGATTTTGGAAAACTTGAGAATTTTCCACATCTTCAAGTCCTGATTTCCTTTTGCTTAATACCTGCCTCAACTCATTTCTCTCTTCTTGCATTTTACTATGAGCAATCAGGAAGAAACAAACTCCTTTAAAACTTCCCTGAGAAATCTCCTCAGGTAAATACCCAATCTTATAGCTTGCAAGTTCGACCTTCCAGAAAACACTAGAACACTAGTTAAGCCAAGTTCTTTGCTATTTCATAACAAGGATCTCCTTTCTTACAGTTTCCAACAGCATGTTCTTCATTTCCATCTGAGATCTCACCAGAAAGATGTTCAACATCCATATTTCTAACATTCTGTTTCTGATTAGTTACATACTCTCTAAGAAGATAGAGTCTATCCCTGAAGCTCTCGCTTTTATTTCTGAACACTTACCAGAATCACCTTCAACATCTATTATTTCTACCAACAGTCCCTTCACAGCAATGTGGACTTTTCCCAGCATGCCCCTCAAAACTCCTCCAACCTCTACCCCTTCCCCAATTCTAAAGCTGCTTTGACATTTTTAGGTATTTGTCACAGCAGCATCCTCCTTCTTGGTACCAAAATCAGAGAGGAAAACGAATGAAATGATGTTTATTTTTTTTTAAAGATTATTTATTTATTTATTTGAGAGAGAGAGCCCACGAGTGAGAGAGAGCAGGGAGGAGCAGAGGGAGAGAGAGAGAATCTCAAGCAGACTACCTGCTGAGCGGGGAGCCTCAGTCGGGGATACATCTCAGGATCCTGAGATCATGACCTGAGCCAAAATCAAGAATCGTATCCTCAGCCCGGTGAGCCACCCAGGCGCCCCTGAAATGATCTTTATTGAAAAAATATAAAATTACATGAATAGGAAAAAGATCTGATTAGTAATCCCAGAAAACATATAGGCGTGAAAAAAAGACATGAAACTAAAAGAATTAACTCTAGAATGTCCAAAGTTAAAGAATTAATAAACTGGAAGAAAGAACTGAGAAGTTTACTCAGGATGCAGTATAAAGAGAAAAATTAAAAGAGTTGTTTATATGGAGTGTCCTTTGAGAATCACCGTTTCATAAAATTTTAGTGGATTCTAGTAAAAGATAATAGAGGGATATTGCAGCAAATTAGTCAAAGATATAATAGCTGAGAAATTTTAATATATATAAATAAAAATTGATAGAGAAAATACTAAACTTTAATTATCAATCCAACAAAAATTAGCCTGCATGAATAAACTAGGCAAGCCTCTAGAAAGTTTGATCAAGGTAGATGTGTACACACATAAAAATTAGGAAAGGAAGAAAAAAGAAACCAGGAGAAATCTCTGATGAAAGAAAAATACAAAATAAGGTGGTCAGTGTAACTCAAAGTACATTGTAACGACAATAAATGTAAATAGATTAAATCACTCTATTAAAAATCAGAAATTATCAGCATGGATATAAAAAAATCAGTTATATGCTGCTTATAAGGCACACTGCTATACACACATGCACACAAACACACTCTGAAACAGAAAATATAAAAAGGAAAAAAAAGAAATATACTAAGCATATATGAACCAAAAAAGAGCTGGTGCAACAATATCTGTCAAAATAGAATATGAAGTCAACACATTAATGTGAATAAAGCAAATAAGCTATACTTCATGAAAAGGCTATAGAAGTTATAAATTTGTATTTGCCTAACAATATAGAGTTAAACTCTAAAACACCAAAAGCCAACAACTACAAAAATTCAGAATTACAAAATAAAATTGAAAAGCTCATGTAAGCATAATGGCAAAATTTAACACCTCTTTCAGAAACCACATATTTGGAGAATATACAGAGAATCTGAGGAACGCATAGGACATAATTGTGAATTTACATAGGCCTGCACCCAAAAGACAACACAACAGAGGATACACATTCTCCTAAAGCATGCATGCAACACATTAGATATGTATAAAATTAACTGTATACTCTCAGTCACAAAAAGTCATAGTTATTCAAACCATATTATCTAATTACTATGTAATTTATTTAGAAATTAACTACTACCACTAGTAATTAAAATCCTATAGGTTAGAAAATCTGAAAAAAACAAAAGCTTAAACAATGAGTAAGTGAAAAAATACTTCACAAAGAGAATCATAAACTGTAATGGTTTTATCAACAAACTAAAATATGAAAAATTTGTGAGATATAGATAAAGCAGTACTTAGAAGTTATGAATAGTCTTATTAAATATATTTACTAAGTTTAAATGAGCTAGCATTTAATCCAAGAAGCTAGATGAAGAAGTGAAAACAGTAAGAAAGTTGAAGCAACAGAATGGTAAAAGCAAAACACAAATTAATAACCTAGGAAAAAACATTAATGGAGATGATTTTTAAAATCTATTTCTTTGAAAGCTAATAAACTAGGCAAGCCTCTAGAAAGTTTGATCAAGGTAGATGTGTACACACATAAATGCATTATCATATAATGGAATACTAGACGGAGTGAACCAGGTCATCCATACAGAGGAATCACAAAACCTATGGTAAAAAGATAAAATTGCTGAATGATAAGAATTTCTGTAGTTTACTTATTCATTTAACAATGTTTTGTATGTTTATATATACAAATTGTGTGTGTGTGTGTGTATGCATGGGTATGTTGTGGATATTTATGTAATAAAGTCACCTCTAACATTTTCTTAAGAAGTGTGAAGCACGTGGTGAAATGTTAGCATTTTTAAATCTTTCAAGAAATTA
Organism: Mirounga angustirostris; assembly: GCF_029215605.1. NCBI lineage: Eukaryota > Metazoa > Chordata > Mammalia > Carnivora > Phocidae > Mirounga > Mirounga angustirostris. The sequence continues at coordinate 109,840 of NW_026991777.1, read as the reverse complement.
AATTAATATATGTGTGCTTGGAGTTTCTTTTTTCCCCCTTTACTCAATCCCATTCTTTCCTTCCACAGAGGTAATCACTATCCTGAAGACGGTGTTGTTTTGTTTTTTCTTTCCCAACTAGTTTTATATTTTTACATTTTGGAAAAACTCCCATTCTTACAAAGCAGTTTCTCTTTTTCCATTTTAGGAAATTATAACTTTCCTTTGACAGTTTGGTTTTCTAGTTGTTTCTTTTATTTGACAAAGGAATGATACCATTTTTTAAAGATTAAGCCAACTAAATTAATACTGACATTTAGGCCCAGGACCATAAGGAAGCCAATTTTTTCTTAGCACCAATTATGTTGTGGGTAAGTAAAACAAAACAAAACTGGAAAATAGAGTCACCATCCACTATAAATCTTCAGAGTATTACTGGCCCATTCGGCTTAAGCATAGAAAGAATTACAGAAAAATATAAAAGGCATCGTTCAGTGCTCTCTGAAAAGAAGTGGCTTCTTGTACTAATATATATTCCATTCACCAAATTCTTACATGTTGCTTTTGTGGAATAAACATTGAGTGATTATATATATATCCCACTTAATTTATCATGGTAATTAATCCCAACCATCCATGATATTAATTTGCTGATATTGGTAGCCTGTGAGTTGCTTTCTTTCTGGAATAAAATAGGAGAGTCATTCTAAGTACCTTTATTTTACTTCTGGAGATGTTTAACCTTAACTACATCACTAAGTGCAAATTGACTGATGACTACACACATCTTACTCCCAGGTACGGTAAAGGCCAATATCAGAATGTCTAATTGCCTTTTATTCATTCTAGATTAGGCAATTAAGTTCTTTTACAGTTTATCAGAGTTCCTAGGATCTTTTCCTCAAATTTAAGAAATAAATTGTTATTCTCAAGGAAACATTATGCTTGAGTCTCCTGAAGGAAATACTAACATTTATTAACCATTTTCCTAGGTCAGGAATCTCTTGAGTTGCCATTGACAAATAAGTTCAATTTCAGCTTTTCTTTACCTTCTGGTATTTCTAGCTCCTCTTCTTTTCAATTTTTTTTTTTTTAATATCTTCCTTGGCTTAAAAACTCACAGATGCATTGCCCAGCCATGTTTTTTTGCCCCTTTTATTCTGGATTGTTGATATTTAGAAGAAATTTAATACAAAAATGCAATTATTCCCAAATGCATCACACCGATATCAGATTTTTTACATAATGAATAAAAATAATATATCCCAGAACTTGTGAATAAGGCTGTGAAGTCATATCTAAAAAAATTGGTCAAACTGATGATGTCTTATTGCCACCCATTGAAATTCCATATGTGCTGTATTCTACCTCTTCAGTTTTAAAACTTGCAGTTGCTACGAATGTGTATAAAATCTCTACACCCTTCGAAAATTGAACATATTCATTCATATTTTTTTGAGTAGAAATTTAGCCAGGCATTAAAAGTAATATAAAACTAACACAAGATACAGTTGTTTACCACAGGAATTTGGATTTGCTGAATAATGTATGAACACACTGGCATAATTCCTGACGGTGCAAAGCAGCATACGAGCCAATGTCTAGTAGGGGCAAGCGCTCATGTAAAGAACAATTAATTTGAGATCAGGAAGGCTTTGTGAAATTCTGGGAGTGGAGAACCCAGATGGCTACCTAGTTAGTGGGTGGAAACGTAGAGACCAAGGAGAGGTGAGGATTATAGTTAGAAAAGTGAGTGTGACTTATTCAGGGACCAGTAACGTTTCTGACCTAGCTAAAGCAAAGGATCTACAATGGGAAAGAGTGAAGACAAAATTGATTACTAGAGCAGGTTGCATTGTGGAGGATCTAAAAAAGGACATTTTTTTCTGAAAAAAAAAAAAAATTCAAAGATCTATTGATGGCTTCTTAGCAGGTGAGTGAAATGGTAAAATCTGTGAGTTAAGAAGAAATAAATTCAGAGCGATGTTTATTAATGTATGTTCCCAGGATCATTAATTAATGGGGTTACTTCAAAAGGGCCAAGCAATGTCAAATAAGTGTGGAAAAAACTGGAGCATTTGACTTCAAAAGGAAAATACAGAATTTCCCTAACCTATTTGACCAGGGAACCCTTTCTAGGAAAACTGTGCTTGGATCATATATTCTATATATATTGATACCAACCTCAATGTATACATTGACATATGTAATAAATGTCCAATTCTGTGTTTTTAAATAGCTCGCTTGGTGTCTAGTTTGATTCTCTGTTCCCAGATTGGTAGAAATTCAGGATCTCTTAATTTCCCCCAGGAGTGTGTCTATGTTCTGGAGTCTTCTAGTGCCAGGGAGTTAGAAGGCTATGAAATGGCGAGGTGGCACTTATCTGCTGCTTTGGGTCATTGATGTATACTAGCATCTGCTGAGATGTCCTAACTGTTCTCTGGTCCTGGGGAATTGGTCAGTACTACTGTTGTTGAGACATGTCTTTCAAACCTGGTGGCTCTCTGTAGTTCTTCCATACTATTCTGGAATTGATGGGAATACTTTTCTTACTGATCTGTTCCATGCTGAGGTATAAGAAACTCTATGTGGACCCACAGGGGCCCCGTCTTTCTTAGACAAGTCAATTAGCTATTCTGTGAGGCCTTCCTGCTTTCTTTTGGCTTCTATCCAGGAAAAGGGGCAGATGTCCCATGTACCTAATGATTTTGGGCTTTTCCCATGAGATTTCCACCTAAATCTTCTACTCTATGCCATGAGTAAGTTTTGTTTCCTAGAAAGCTAAATTTTTAAAACTCATAAGCAACAAAGGGCTCCCTTTTCCTCATATTCTCCTATAGCTTCTATTCCCTGAGGAAGTGATTTAGTTGTCCGTAAGACAGCTTAAGACCGGGACAAGGATAGAGGCAAAGAAGACCTGAGGTAAAAAATCAGTTATTATTTCAAAGATACTTCCTACCACACTTTGAATGCCTTTTAGGAATTGCTGATTATAATCCACTGAGGATTAAAAGCCGATGAATAAAAGGATGTGTGTAGTAGTGGTGCTGCCTTGAGCTTTGATTATCATGTGTGGTCTTAATAAATAATGAATGCCTCCTTGTCTTGTAAATCACTGTCTTTGGCATGGTGCTTTGCACAGTCCTCTCCCACATTAACTCTTGAAAAGCCTTTCTTGCTTCTGGCAACTCTTCCTCCACCATATGCAGGACAGGCTAGCTCGTTGAAGACATGGGGACCAGCTGAGAGCCAACACCAATAAACAGACTCCTAGGTTAGCTCGAGATGAGCTGCCAGCTGACTGCAGGTGCTCAAGTGACCTCAGCTGAGACCAGAACTGCTCAGATGAGCCTCCACTGAAGTGTTGATATGAATCATAAACAAGTAAAATGGATGTCTAACCCACTGAGTGATGGAATTACTTTTATTGCATCAGTATAAAAATATGCAATACACTACAATGCAACAAAGTACATAATATGAGATGGTAGGTATTGAAGACAGAGGAGATACTTTGTGGGAAGATTTCCTCAATATGGATAATATGAGATGAGGCAAAAGAAAAATTCTAATGGGATGAGCAAGTTCCTTGGAAGGGGCTCATTTTTCATTCATTGGAAAAACAGTTCATTTTATTTTCTATTTTATAGGAACTAAAGAAAACGGAAGAGTCAAGTGTCATTATGTAGATGGTAGTCTTCAGTGACTTAGAAAACTGTAGACAGGTAGCTGGGTGGAACCATGCCAGATGGGGTCTTCGTATCATTCTGCAGTTGTGCCTTTTTGTAAATCACTCTCACTCTCACTGGCTTGGATTCAAGAGGTTGATTTCCTGACACTACTGAAATGAAGAATAAACAGTTGTCTTATATAAGCATATTCTCAGACACTACACTAGATTTATCTTAATTCCTGATGACATGTATTTTCCTAAAGATTTCCTCAAAGCAATGACAAAAACGTCATAAAACCAAGAAATGTCAAAAATATAGAGGGATTGATGAGATGTGTCTCCAAGTTCTGAATCGAAAGTCTATTATAAGGTGGACTGCTACGAGTTAGCTGTGATTAGCTAGGCTCAAATATACTAGCTCTAGTCTCAGGGGCACTTCTCCTAGTCCTATTAATGGCTTTTTTTTGAAATTTATTTTACATCCATCACCTTATTTAATCTTTACAACAATTCTAAGATTTAGACAATATTTTTATCCACAATTTTAGAGAGAAAGAACTGATGCCAGTTCTTTTCAACCCAGTTCAAAGGGCACTGGAATCCTGTGGTACCTCAAGAGCCCCTGAGCCAAAAGAGGAGGGAGGGGAAGAAAGGCCACTTGCTCTGGCTTCAACCAGAGCACATCTAATATACATAAGTATATACATTGTGTTTAAAAATTAGATATTCTAAATTTCTAATTATATATTATATATAACTAAACATATATGTATGATATGACATATATATATGGCACCCATTCAAATTTTGTTAGAGAAATTCCCAAACACTGTAGCATACCATGATGAGTCCTAATGCCCTTATGATCTACACTAGAAACTTCTTGAAGTCAGAGACCTCATCTTATCCTTTCTTTGGTCTCACAACAGTGTGGAACCTCCCTTGACCTGTGCGCCAGCCTTCGGAAGAAGGAGCCCATGGAAATCCTTGCCCTGGCGATGCTCTGGGTTCCAGAACAGCTCTGTCTAAGCATCTCCCATGACCCCTGGCAACCTTGCTGTCTGCTTCTCACTAAAGCCAATTAAATTACTCCCGATACCTGCAGCCTTCTCGCTGTTACCACGACTCATTGAGTTCTCACCCAAGAGGGAAGTGATGTCTTCTCCAAATATCCTGAGGCAATTTTCAATGAGAAATTGTACAAGAGAAATCTGTAACACAAAAGACAAGAATGGGGTGCTCTTTTCCATAGGGCATAGTTATAAATCACATTTTGTATACAGACCTTGGATCTAAGAAAAAATGGGAAGGACTTCCCAGTAAAATTCAGACTTGATAAAAATACGTAGAAACCAGGGGCACCTGGGTGGCTCAGTCGGTAAAGCGTCTGCCTTCGGCTCAGGTCATGAAAGCAGGGTGCTGGGATCAGCCCTACATCACACTCCCTGCTCAGCGGGAACCCTGCTTCTCCCTCTCCCACTCCCCCTGCTTGTGTTCCCTCTCTCGCTGTGTCTCTCTCAGTCAAGTAAATAAATAAAAGCTTAAGAAAAAACCTAAAAACAAAAACACATAGAAACCAGAGTTCTCTCAGAAATAACTTAGAAAGAGTGATACTTTCCCGTGTACTTTGGGTACACATTTTAAAATACTGCTCATCCGTGGGCTAAAGTTATAATGCGTGGCCTAGGTTAAGAGCTAACATTTTGGGATCAGTGGTTACATCTTTAAGCCTAGGATAAATTTGGGGGCCCCTCAGTTGAGCGTCTGACTCTTGATTTCGGCTCAGATCACAATCTCATGGTGGTGAGATCCAGCTCCACATGGAGCCAACTTTGGGCTCCGTGCTCAGCAGGGAATCGGCTTGGGCTTCTCCCTCTCCCTCTCCCTCTTCTTCTGCCCCTGCCCCTCTCACACTCTCTCTTTCCCTCTCTCAAATAAATACATATCAAAAAAATAAATAAAACTAGGATAATTTTCAAAGTAGCCTACCTTATTAAAGTTTACTTATTTTTTTGCTTTTAAATTTTGTTTCCAGTTTTACTGAGCTGTAACTGATGTATACCATCTTATGAAACTTTATAAAGTATGAACGACAACTTAAGAAAACCATTTCTTAAATGAAGAAGTATCATAAAGTTGGGAAGCAGGGATTTTGGTGGGGTTGTGAGGGAAAACCCACACAGCAGGAGAGAAAACGTATCTGTCTGTCTAACTTCAGTCGCTTCTCACGCATTGCTTTGCCTCATGCTGGCTCTCTCTGGGTGAGCTTGGGGAAGACCTGTCATCTTATTAGGATATTCTGGAATCTCTTGCTAGCTTCCATATGACGTAGCAGAGGTGAAATAGTAGCTGAGTACTTTTCTAGATGAGCCACAATTGGCAGAGGAAGGCCAATGTGTTTGGAGGCATGGGGGCTCATATTGCCCAAGCTACCCAGGATGTGCCAGTGATGACCGGAGGAGCTGGCTGTTGTCGCCATTGTGTAGTGAGGAAACCATGGCTTTGCCCAAGGTTACGAGTCCCTCAGGGATTAGGCTGAGAGTTGAACCTTGACTGGTGAAGCTCCAAAGCCCAGGTTCTTTCCTATCGTATCACACGACTCTTCTCTCTCTCGTTAATCAGTCTAGTGTTTAGTCTCCTGGAGGGGGAAGAAGTGACTCGACTGCTCCGAGTTTCCCGTTTAACGACACCCCTTCCCAGACCCCGCCAGAGTAGGATAAAGAACTCTGCCACTCCACAGGGGCCTAATGAAAATGTGCACTTCACAAAGTTCCATCCGTCAGAGTTACTACTGCACTTGTCTGGTTCAAAGTAGGGATTCTACCCCCTGGGGGACAAGAATGAGACCTCTCATTACCTTTCTTATCAAGTTGTCTTCCAATTCCAAGCTGCCGGAATCAGGTGGGTAAAGAACACTTGGGGCTATACAAACGGATAAATTATAAGCTGTCATCTGATTGGATGAGGAATGTTGCTCAATGTTGTATAGCACTCCAAAAAGGTATCGCAAGAGAACAACATTTGCTCTTGGCAGCTGGGCTAAAAGCCTAAAGTCAGAAAAACACACTTTTAAATTAGGCAAGTGATCCCACTTAAGAGGTTGGAAAAACAGAGACAGGGAACAGGATACATCCTTGTATATCTAGCACACAACCCGCTCTAGCAGAGTTCCAGGCATGAAGGTATACAAAATTGTTGCACTGAATTCAGTTCCTGAGCCAGATAACAACTTCTCTGCTTAGTTAAATGTTTCACAGACTTTTAAGGTCATAGCCCTGGAAGTCAATGCTCTAGCATCTGTCTTGGACCAGGGAATTTCGTCTACCACTTTCATGGATCCAGAAGGGGTAAAATGGCCAAGGAGTCCACATTAATAAGATCAGGAGAAGAACAATAATAGCCCTAAAGCATGCCTCTATTCTGAAGCTGGACCCCATGGGTGTGAAGAATTGAAACTCTTTGGCGTTGGTCATGATTTTAGTAGGCAAAGCTGCAAAACGTAAGCCAATGTTTTCCTGATAGTATGTTGGGTGTATTTTGGAGATGTGACCAGAGTAGAGTAATTATGGCATCATTACCTCTGGGCTGCAGTTATCTTCTCCTCTTTGTTGCCTTGATCAATAACACTGAGCCATTTGTCATAGAGATCGGATAAAAATATACTTCCTTCGATATTTCTAAGAAAGTCCTTATGGAGATAAAAAAATATGTATATATATTGTAGAAAATATTTATTGGAAATATTCCAGAGAAAATATGTAGTTAAAAAATTCAGTTCAGCCCCCACTTCCTTCACAGATACCCAAACTGGGACCCACACGGAGCTCGGCTCTGAGTCTCCATTGACTTGCACACGCAGGAGCAGGTGCTTGGATTTTCTCCCGCTAAAACTTAGAGGCATAAAAGCAGAGCTTAGCCTGTGGTGGAAATGAAGATAAAGCTCCCTTCTATCCTCTGGAACTTATTTTTTGTGGGTGCTTTTTTTGCAAAGTACCACAAACTGACAGGGTCTGGCTATAGACCATCCTAAATCCTATTAGCTTCCTGGACAGAAATACACATACCCATGTTGCTTGTTTTAGACAAAGTGCTAGCTCTTAATTCTAGCAAGAAAAGGCCTGAAACAATCAAAACACAAACAGGTGGGCTCTTGCACACATATTAGGAAAGAACTAGGTCTTCTCGCTCGGGGTATGTGTGCTCCCTGGAAGAAAGCTACTCTCACAATTGCTTCATTCTTCCTTTTCTTAACTGTCTAAAAGTCGAGAGTCTAATGGCAGACTCACTGTGGTCCTGAGGATAGATTCATTTCTAGTTTAGGACAATTGTCCGGTTAGTTTGCCATGATATTATCAAGGCCAAGGTTGCAGAGTCTGATTCTCCACCAAGATCCGTCAACTTCAGGAAGAGAAAACTTTAGAAATGTCTAAGCACCATACCCACAAGTGCACACCCTCTTCCTAGTCGGTGCTGATAACACAGAATCAGGAAGGAACCTCCTAACTCTTGCTAAAAAATCGATTCCATGTGTGCACCTTACAGAGGGCAACGCTCATCTTGCTACCTAGTGTATCATCATTCTTCTCCTGTCTCCCAATGCCTACATGTATACTACTGGATATCACTATGGTCCCAGAGTAGGAGTGGTTACCTAAGTCATTTGCTATTTATCACATCTTCGAACATTAACGGGGGACAAGGAAAGACCAAATGTGACTGAGATTCAAAGACTGTACTCATTACTACATTAACATAGGGTTGTTCAGAGCTGTTAATTAGTGCCAAGGTGGATGGATTAAATTTTTTCCCTGCTCTATTTCTTTTGGAAACTTTGCCATCATTAGCAGGGTGGTGAGGATGTCTGCTTCGGTAAACAGTGTGTTTGTGTCAGTGCGTATTTTGAAATTTATTATCATGACTAGTAGTCATTTCAGTATTAGTATTTTGCATGGAGTCTTCAGGAGTGGAGGTGGGGAGGGCGGTGTGTAGTGAAAACAGAAAGTATTTCTAACACATGGGGCTTTTAACTCCTAAAGTAGCTTCCTTAAATTTTGATTTTCTCAAGCATTTTCAGCTTGTCAGGTTCTTAATCTATTATGCCCATTACAGTTCTTGAGCAGTCATGATGAAGGACACCAATCATAGCTTCAGTTACTCACGTGTGGATAATGCTAGAACCTTCCCTACCTTTAAGACGGATGCGACCACATGAACAGATTCGCTGTACGGGTTCACTTTGACCCCAGAATTTAGTTTTTTCTTTAGGACTCTGCAGGATTTTATATTGGCTGATTTGCGGAAGACGCCTTCTGTGAGTGGCCCTTTTTGATTAATAAAGGAAAGCATATCCTGTAGGAAGAAAAGAAAAGTATATGGCATCTCATATCCAAAAACGCAGAGCACAAGCTTGCCTCCGTTTTGAAAGAGGAGGGGAATGTAATGGTACACTGTTTTTGAGCTGGAAGGACTAAAGTCAATTTAGATTTTTTTTTTTTTCAGTGTCTCTCTATATACTTTCTACCCAAATATCCATTTTACAGTCATACACTGAAACATTTTAAACACTTCTTTTAATCAGATTTTCCTATCCACTGAGTTTCCACTTTTAAATCAAACTTCTCTGCTTCAAAGCCTTTGGGGAATCACCATCTGTTTCCTACTTTAGCATTTTTTTCTAATTATTCCCTACATAGAAGCTCTTCCCCAAGTATGGAAGTCTATTTAGGAAATACTCATTTCCCATTTGTTTATTTCTCTTTAAGTGACTCTATACTCCTTTCCTACTTGTTCTATTTCCTTCCCTCTTTTAAAGTCAGGCTCAGAAACTCTCTTGTCCTTCTCTGATTACCCTCCCTTCTCATGAGTCTTAAATTGTCTTTTGCTCTATCTTCATGTCCACTCCCTGCTGTGTAGAAACATAATAAGGGCTGGACTCAGGGAATCCAACAGATCTGAAGTCTATTATGCTACTTATCTATTGTGTGAGCTGGGGCACATACATCCTGTACTGAGGCTTTTCTGATTCGTTTAGGCAGTGCGGAGGATGATAATCCTAGGTAGCCCCTAAATTTGCCGTGATGCATGGACCTGGGGTAGTAGCTAGCAGGTAACATGCTAGCTAAGGTGATATATTTCTTCATAGCTAGCAGAACGTTCCCTACATACCGTACAGTGCTTGCAGAGATACCGAATACTCAGTGAATGTACACACTGACAATTCACTACAGCAGTTTGAGATAACACGGGCCAAACTCTGTGGCTTTCATTTGCCATACTCTGTTAGGATTAACAGATTCCTATTTGCCAGAGGATGAGTCTATGCTCGTGTCAGATGTTTGCAGTTGTTAGACCGAGTAGACTCTGCTGAAGGAGACTTGAGACTCATGTGAGCAGGAAGGCAATGAAGGGAGAGTGTGAAGATGAGGTGGACTCTCAGAGACTCACATACACAGAGTCCATTTTGACTGATCTGAACAGGCCTCCATGGGTCTTTGTGGAAAGAAGACAGAAGTGGAATGGACAAGAATGTCTTTTCCTTTTGTATTTGCCTCATGAGTCTGCTGGACCTAAATCAGATTCTGTTCTTTGAAATAACAGTAACAGAGCTTCTCTGCCAAAGCCAGGGACTATGTAATGACTTCTCCATTTGGGGATAGATTTGGATGAGGACGCTTGGCCTTTCAGTTTCCGCTCCTCAGGAGGGCTATAGAAGACCAAAAGGAGATGACCTACCAGAATTGGAAAGGGCAGGTTGTCTTTATCACACACATCCATGAGGGAAACTCCAAAGAGCTGTCCTGGCTTTGCGGAAGGTGGGGCTGTGCACTGGGTGAGCTGGCAAGTGCGGGAGCCCCACCAAAAGGCCCTGTCTCTGAAAAAATGGCTTTTCACAGTCTTCCGGCCGGAGTCTAAGAAGAAGAGAGAGTACTAGTAGTAGTAGTTGTTGTTTAATATGCTGAACCTACTTTTTCCTTTTTTTTTTTTTTTTTACAGATTTTATTCATATTTTGACAGAGGGAGAGAGACAACGAGAGAGGGAACACAAGCAGGGGGAGGGGGAGAGGGAGAAGCAGGCTTCCCTCAGAGCAGGGAGCCCAACGCGGGGGTCGATTCCAGGACCCCCGGATCATGACCTGAGCTGAAGGCAGACACTTAACAACTGAGCCACCCATGTGCTCCAGGCTCATCTTAATTCCTAATGACTTGTATTTTCCTATAGATTTCCTCAAAGCAATGTGGTAAGCATCATAAAACCAAGAAATGTCAGAAATATGGAGGGATTGATGATACGTGTCTCCAGGTTCTGAATCGAAAGTCTACCTTCTAAGGTGGACTGCTGCCAGGTAGCTGTGATTAGCTAGGCTCAAATCATACTACCTCTGGTGTCAGGAGCACTTCTGCTACTCCTATTAATGGGTTTTTCTTGGATTACATCCATCATCTTATAGAGTGTTTACCACAATTCTAAGATTTAGACATTATTTTTATCTACATTTTAGAGATGAATAAACTGATGCTGAGCTGGAATAACTGGCCAAATATAATATAGCTGGTAAATGGGGGCATAGGAATTTACACTCTGGAGAGGTTGTTTGACATCAAGTCAAGTCCTTTTTTCTCAATGATGCCAGTTCTTTTCAACCCGTTTCAAAGGGCACTGGATTCCTGTGGTGCCTCAAGAGCCCCTGAGCCAAAAGAGGAGGGAGGGGAAGAAAGGCCCCTTGCTCTGGCTTCAACCAGAGCACATCTAATATACATAAATATATATATTATGATTATATATTTATATAGAATAAGTATCTAATTATATATTATATATATATAACTACATATATATGATGTTATATATATATATGTGTATATATATATAGAGAGAGAGAGAACCCATTTAGAATTTTGTTAGAAAAAATTCCCAAACACTGTAGCATACCATGAAGTGTCCTAATGCCCTTATGATCTACACTAGAAACTTCTTGAAGTCAGACATCTCATCTTGTCCTTTCTTTGGTCTCACAACAGTGTGGAACCTCCCCCGATCAGTGAGCCAGCCTTCGGAAGAAGGAGCACATGGAAATCCTTGCCCTGGCGATGCTCTGGGCTCCAGAACATCTCCCATGACCCCTGGAAACATTGCTGTCTGCTTCTCACTAAACCCAATTAAATTACTCCCGGTACCTGCAGCCTTCTCGCTGTTACCACGACTCATTGAGTTCTCGCCCAAGAGGGAAGTGATGTCTTCTCCAAATATCCTGAGGCAATTTTCAATGAGAAATTGTACAAGACAAATCTGTAACACAAAAAGACAAGAATGGGGTGCTCTTTTCCATAGGGCATAGTTATAAATCACATTTTGTATACAGACCTTGGATCTAAGAAAAAATGGGAAGGACTTCTCAGAAAAATTCAGAGTTGATAAAAATACGTAGAAACCAGGGGCGCCTGGGTGGCTCAGTCGGTTAAGCGTCTGCGTTCGGCTCAGGTCATAATCCCAGGGTGCTGGGATCAGCCCTACATCGGGCTCCCTGCTCAGCGGGAAGCCTGCTTCTCCCTCTCCCACTCCCCCTGCTTGTGTTCCCTCTCTCGCTGTGACTCTCTCAGTCAAGTAAATAAATAAAAGTTTAAAAAAAACACAAAGAAACAGAAACACATAGAAACCAGAGTTCTCTCAGAAATAACTTAGAAAGAGTGATACTTTCCTGTGTACTTTGGGTACACATTTTAAAATACTGCCCATCCGTGGGCTAAAGTTATAATGCGTGGCCTAGTTTAAGAGCTAACATTTTGGGATCAGTGGTTATGTCTTTAAGCCTAGGATAAATTTCGGGGCCCCTCAGTTGGGCGTCTGACTCTTGATTGTGGCGCAGATCACGATCTCACGGTGGTGCGATGCAGCCCCACATGGAGCCAACTTTGGGCTCCGTGCTCAGCGGGGAATGGGCTTGGGCTTCTCCCTCTCCCTCTCCCTCTTCTTCTGCCCCTGCCCCGCTCACGCTCTCTCTTTCCCTCTCTCAAATAAATACATATCAAAAAATAAATAAAACAAGGATAATTTTCAAAGTAGCCTACCTTATTAAAGTTTACTTATTTTTTGCTTTTAAATTTTGTTTTCAGTTTTACTGAGCTGTAACTGATGTATACCATCTTATGAAACTTTATAAAGTATGAATGACAACTTAAGAAAACCATTTCTTAAATGAAGAAGTATCATAAAGTTGGGAAGCAGGGATTTTGGTGGGGTTGTGAGGGAAAACCCACACAGCAGGAGAGAAAACGTATCTGTCTGTCTAACTTCAGTCCCTTCTCACGCATTGCTTTGCCTCATGCTCGCTCTCTCTGGGTGAGCTTGGGGAAGACCTGTCATCTTATTAGGATATTCTGGAATCTCTTGCTAGTTTCCATATGACGTAGCAGAGGTGAAATAGTAGCCGAGTACTTTTCTAGATGAGCCACAATTGGCAGAGGAAGGCCAATGTGTTTGGAGGCATGGGGGCTCATATTGCCCAAGCCACCCAGGATGTGCCAGTGATGACCAGAGGAGCTGGCTGTTGTCGCCATTGTGTAGTGAGGAAACCATGGCTTTGCCCAAGGTTACGACTCCCTCAGGGATTAGGCTGAGAGTTGAACCTTGACTGGTGAAGCTCCAAAGCCCAGGTTCTTTTCTATCGTATCACATGACTCTTCTCTCTCTCCTTTAGTCAGTCTAGTGTTTAGTCTCCCGAAGGGGGAAGAAGTGACTCGACTGCTCCGAGTTTCCCGTTTAACGACACCCCTTCCCAGACCCCGCCAGAGTAGCATAAAGAACTCTGCCACTCCACAGGGGCCTAATGAAAATGTGCACTTCACAAAGTTCCATCCGTCAGAGTTACTACTGCACATGTCCGGTTCAAAGTAGGGATTCTACCCCCGGGGGACAAAAATGAGAGCTTTCATTACCTTTTTTATCAAGTTGTCTTCCAATTCCAAGGTGTCGAAATCAGGTGGGTAAAGAACGCTTGGGGCTATACAAACGGATAAATTATAAGCTGTCATCTGATTGGATGACGAATGTTGCTCAATGTTGTATAGCACTCCAAAAAGGTATCGCAAGAGAACAACATTTGCTCTTGGCAGCTGGGCTAAAAGCCTAAGGTCAGAAAAACACACTTTTAAATTAGGCAAGTGATTCCACTTAGGAGGTTGGAAAAACAGAGACAGGGAACAGAATACATCCTTGTATATCTAGCACACAACCCGCTCTAGCAGAGTTCCAGGCATGAATGTAGACAAAATTGTTGCACTGAATTCAGTCCCTGAGCCAGATAAACACTTCTCTGGTTAGTTAAATGTTTGACAGACTTTTAAGGTCATAGCCCTGGCAGTTGATGCTCTTGCATGTGTCTTGAACCAGGGAATTTTGTCTACCAGTTTCAAGGATCCAGAAGGTGTCAAATGGCCAAGGAGTCCAGATTAATAAGATCAGGAGAAGAACAATAATAGTCCTAAAGCGTGCCTCTATTCTGAAGTTGGGCCCCACGGGTGTGAAGAATTGAAACTCTTTGGCGTTGGTCATGATTATAGTGGGCAAAGCTGCAAAATGTAAGCCAATGTTTTCCTAATAGTATGTTGGCTGTATTTTGGAGATGTGACCAGAGTAGAGTAATTATGGCATCATTACCTCTGGGCTGCAGTTATCTTCTCCTCTTTGTTGCCTTGATCAATAACACCGAGCCATTTGTCATAGAGGTCAGATAAAAATATACTTCCGTGGATATTTCTAAGAAAATCCTTAGGGAGATAAAAAAAAAAAAAATATATATATATATATATATCTATACATAAATATAAACTATAGAAACTATGTATTGGAAATATTCCAGAGAAAATATGTAGTTAAAAAATTCAGTTCAGCCCCCACTTCCTTCACAGATACCCAAACTGGGACCCACACGGAGCTCGGCTCTGACTCTCCATTGACTTGCACACGCAGGAGCAGGTGCTTGGATTTTCTCCCGCTAAAACTTAGAGGCATAAAAGCAGAGCTTAGCCTGTGGTGGAAATGAAGATAAAGCTCCCTTCTATCATCTGGAACTTATTTTGTGTGAGTGCTTTTTTTTTTGTAAAGTACCACAAACTGACAGGGTCTGGCTATAGACCATCCTAAATCCTATTAGCTTCCTGGACAGAAATACACATACCCATGTTGCTTGTTTTAGACAAGGTGCTAGCTCTTAACTCTGGCAAGAAAAGGCCTGAAACAATCAAAACACAAACAGGTGGGCTCTTGCACACATATTAGGAAAGAACTAGGTCTTCTCACTCTGGGTATGTGTGCTCCCTGGAAGAAAGCTACTCGCACAATTGCTTCATTCTTCCTTTTCTTAACTGTCTAAAAGTCGAGAGTCTAATGGCAGACTCACTGTGGTCCTGAGGATAGATTCATTTCTAGTTTAGGCCAATTGCCCAGTTAGTTTGCCATGATATTATCAAGGCCAAGGTTGCAGAGTCTGATTCTCCACCAAGATCGATCAACTTCAGGAAGAGAAAACTTTAGAAATGTCTAAGCACTCTCCCCACAAGTGCTCACCCTCTCCCTAGTCAGTGCTTATAACACGGAATCAGGAAAGAACCTCCTAACTCTTGCTAGAAAATGGATTCCATGTGTGCACCTTACAGAGGGCAACACTCATCTTGCTACCTAGTGTAGCATGATTCTTCTCCTGTCTCCTGATGCCTGTATGTATATTACTACTGGATATCACTATGGCCCCAGTGTAGGAGTGGTTACCTAAGTCATTTCTGGACCTTGCTATTGATCACATCTTCGAACATTAACGGGGGACAAGGGAAGACCATATGCGACTGACATTCTATGACTGTAGTAATTACTATGTTAACATAGGGTTGTTCAGAGCTGTTCATAAGTGCCAAGGTGGATGGATTAAATTCTTTCCCTGTTGTATTTCTTTTGGAAAGTTTGCCTTCATTAGGAGGGTGGTGAGGATGTTTTCATGGGTAAACTGTGTATGTATCGGTGCGTATTTTGAAATTTATTATCATGACTAATAGTCATTTCAGTATTAGTATTTTGCATGGAGTCTTTAGGAGTGAAGGTGGGGAGGGCGGTGTGTAGTGAAAAGAGAAAGTATTTCTAACACATGTGGCTTTTAACTCCTAAAGTCGCTTCCTTAAATTTTGATTTTGTTAAGCGTTTTTCAGCTTGTCAGGTTCTTAATCTATTATGCCCATTATTGTTCTTGAGCAGTCTTGATGAAGGACACCAGTCATAGCTTCAGTTACTCGTGTGTAGATACTGCTAGAACCTTCCCTACCTTTAAGACGGATGCGACCACATGAACAGATTCGCTGTATGGGTTCACTTTGACCCCAGAATTCAGTTTTTCCTTTAGGACATGGCAGGATTTTATATTGGCTGAGTTTCTGAATATGCCTTCTGTGAGGGGCCCTTTTTCATTAATAAAGGAAAGCATACCCTGTAGGAAGAAAAGAAAAGTATATGGCATCTCATATCCACAAACGCAGAGCACAAGCTTGCCTCCGTTTTGAAAGAGGAGGGGAATGTACTGGTACACTGTTTTAGAGCAGGAAGGACCAAAGTCGATTTAGATTGTTTTTTTTTCAGTGTCTCTCTATATACTTTCTACCCAAATATCCATTTGACAGTCATACACTGAAACAATTTAAACAGTTCTTTTAATCAGATTTTCCTTTCCATTGAGTTTCCACTCTTAAATCAAACTTCTATGCTTCAAGGCCTTTGCGGAATCACCATCTGTTTCCTACTTTACCATTCTTTTCTCATTATTCCCTTATGTAGAGGCTCTTCCCCAAATATGGAAGTCTATTTAGCGAATACTCATTTCCCATTTGTTTATTTTTCTTTAAGTGACTCTATACTCCTTTCCTACTTGTTCTATTTCCTTCCCTCTTTTAAAGTCAGGCCCAGAAACTCTCTTCTCTTTCTCTGATTACCCTCCCTTCTCATGAGTCTTAAATTCTCTTTTGCTCTATCTTCATGTCCTCTCTCTGCTGTGTAGAGTCTTAATAAGGGCTGGACTCAGGGAATAAAATGGATCTGAAGTCTATTATGCTACTTATCTATTGTGTGAGCTGGGGCACATACATCCTGTACTGAGGCTTTTCTGAATCGGTTAGGAAGTGTGGAGGATGATAATCCTAGCTAGCTCCTAAATTTGCTGTGATGCATGGACCTGGGGTAGTAGCTAGCAGGTAACAAAGTAGCTAATATGATACATTTCTTCATAGCTAGGAGAACGTTCCCTACATCCCGTACAGTGCTTGCAGAGACACCGAATACTCAGTGAAGGTCCACACTGACAATTCACTAGAGCAGTTTGAGATAACACAGGCCAAACTCTGTGGCTTTCATTTGACATATTCTGTTAGGATTAACAGATTCCTATTTGCCAGAGGATGAGTCCATGCTCATGTCAGATGTTTGCAGTTGTTAGACTGAGTAGACTCCACTGAAGGAGACTTGAGACTCATGTGAGTGCAGGAAGGCAATGAAGGGAGAGTGTGAAGATGAGGTGGACTCTCAGAGACTCACATACACAGAGTCCTTTTTGACTGATCTGAACAGGCTTCGGTGGGTCTTTGTGGAAACAAGACCCATGTGGAATGGATAATAAAGTCTTTTCCTGTTGTATTAGCCTCACGACTCTGCTGGACGTAAGTCAGATTCTGTTCCTTGAAATAACGGTAACAGAGCTTCTCAGCCAAAGCCAAGGGCTGTCTAATGACTTCTCCATTTGGGGATAGATTTGGATGAGGACACGTGGCCTCTCAGAGTTTCCCCTCCTCAGGAGGGCTGTAGAAGACCAAAAGGAGATGACCTACCAGAATTGGGAAGGGCAAGTTGTCTTTATCACACACATCCATGAGGGAAACTCCAAAGAGCTGTCCTGGCTTTGCGGAAGGTGGGGCTGTGCACTGGGTGTGCTGGGAAGTGCCGGAGCCCCACCAAAAGGCCCTGTCTCTGAAAAAATGGCTTTTCACAGTCTTCCGACCGGAGTCTAAGGAAGAAGAGAGAGTACTAGTAGTAGTAGTTGTTGTTGTTTAATACGCTGAACCTTCTTTTTCCTTTTTTTTTTTTTTTACACATTTTATTTATATTTTGACAGAGGGAGAGAGACAGCGAGAGAGGGAACACAAACAGGGGGAGGGGCAGAGGGAGAAGCAGGCTTCCCTCGGAGCAGGGAGCCCGATGCGGGGCTCGATCCCAGGACCCCGGGATCATGACCTGAGCTGAAGGCAGACGCTTAATGACTGAGCCACCCAGGCGCCCCAGACTCATCTTAATTCCTGATGACTTGTATTTTCCTAAAGATTTCCTCAAAGCAATGTGGTAAGCATCATAAAACCAAGAAATGTCAGAAATATGGAGGGATTGATGATACGTGTCTCCAGGTTCTGAATCGAAAGTCTACCTTCTAAGGTGGACTGCTGCCAGGTAGCTGTGATTAGCTAGGCTCAAATCGTACTAGCTCTAGTCTCAGGGGCACTTCTCCTAGTCCTATTAATGGCTTTTTGTGGATTCCATCCATCATCTTATTTAGTCTTTACCACAATTCTAAGATTTAGACATTATTTTGTCTACATTTTAGAGATCAATAAACTGATGCTGAGCTAGAAAAACTGATCAAAGGTAATATAGCTGGTAAATGGGGGCACAGGAATTTACACTCTGGAGAGGTTTTTTGACATCAAGTCAAGTCCTTTTTTCTCAATGATGCCAGTTCTTTTCAACCTGTTTCAAAGGGCACTGGAATCCTGTGGTGCCTCAAGAGCCCCTGAGCCAAAAGAGGAGGGAGGGGAAGAAAGGCCCCTTGCTCTGGCTTCAACCAGAGCACATCTAATATACATAAATATATATATTATTGTTATATTTATATAGTATAAGTATCTAATTATATATTATATATATATATATAACTACATATATATGTATGGTGTTGTATATATATATATAGATATATAGCACCCATTTAAAATTTTGTTAGAAAAAATTCCCAAACACTGTAGCATACCATGATGAGTCCTAATGCCCTTATGATCTACACTAGAAACTTCTTGAAGTCAGACACCTCATCTTATCCTTTCTTTGGTCTCACAACAGTGTGGAACCTCCCTTGACCTGTGAGCCAGCCTTCGGAAGAAGGAGCCCATGGAAATCCTTGCCCTGGCGATGCTCTGGGCTCCAGAACAGTTCTGTCTAAGCATCTCCCATGACCCCTGGTAACCTTGCTGTCTGCTTCTCACTAAACCCAATTAAATTACTCCCGGTACCTGCAGCCTTCTCGCTGTTACCACGACTCATTGAGTTCTCGCCCAAGAGGGAAGTGATGTCTTCTCCAAATATCCTGAGGCAATTTTCAATGAGAAATTGTACAAGACAAATCTGTAACACAAAAAGACAAGAATGGGGTGCTCTTTTCCATAGGGCATAGTTATAAATCACATTTTCTATACAGACCTTGGATCTAAGAAAAAATGGGAAGGACTTCTCAGAAAAATTCAGAGTTGATAAAAATATGTAGAAACCAGGGGCGCCTGGGTGGCTCAGTTGGTTAAGCGTCTGCGTTCGGCTCAGGTCATAATCCCAGGGTGCTGGGATCAGCCCTACATCAGGCTCCCTGCTCAGCGTGAAGCCTGCTTCTCCATCTCCCACTCCCCCTGCTTGTGTTCCGTCTCTCGCTGTGTCTCTCTCAGTCAAGTAAATAAATAAAAGTTTAAGGAAAAAACAAAAAAACCCAAAAACACATAGAAACCAGAGTTCTCTCTGAAATAACTTAGAAAGAGTGATACTTTCCCGTGTACTTTGGATACACATTTTAAAATACTGCTCATCAGTGGGCTAAAGTTATAATGCGTGGCCTAGTTTAAGAGCTAACATTTTGGGATCAGTGGTTACATCTTTAAGCCTAGGATAAATTTCTGGGCCCCTCAGTTGGGCGTCTGACTCTTGATTTCGGCGCAGATCACGATGTCATGGTGGTGAGATCCAGCCGCACATGGAGCTAACTTTGGGCTCCGTGTTCAGCGGGGAATCGGCTTAGGCTTCTCCCTCTCCCTCTTCCTCTGCCCCTGCCCCACTCATCCTCTCTCTTTCCATCTCTTAAATAAATACATATCAAAAAATAAATAAAACTAGGATAATTTTCAAAGTAGCCTACCTTATTAAAGTTTACTTATTTTTTGCTTTTAAATTTTGTTTCCAGTTTTATTGAGCTGTAACTGATGTATAACATCTTATGAAACTTAATGAAGTATGAACAAAAACTTAAAACCATTTCTTAAATGAAGAAGTATCTTAAAGTTGGGAAGCAGGGATTTTGGTGCGGTTGTGAGGGAAAACCCACACAGCTGCAGAGAAAATGTATCTGTCTGTCTAACTTCAGTCCATTCTCACGCATTGCTTTGCCTCATGCTGGCTCTCTTGGTGAGCTTGGGGAAGACCTGTCATCTTATTAGGATATTCTGGAATCTCTTCCTAGTTTCCGTATGATGTAGCAGAGGTGAAATAGTAGCCGAGTACTTTTCTAGATGAGCCACAATTGGCAGAGGAAGGCCAATGTGTTTGGAGGCATGGGGGCTCATATTGCCCAAGCCACCCAGGATGTGCCAGTGATGACCAGAGGAGCTGGCTGTTGTCGCCATTGTGCAGTGAGGAAACCATGGCTTTGCCCAAGGTTACGAGTCCCTCAGGGATTAGGCTGAGAGTTGAACCTTGACTGGTGAAGCTCCAAAGCCCAGGTTTTTTCTATCGTATCACACGACTCTTCTATCTCTTTTTTAGTCAGTCTAGGTTTAGTCTCCTGGAGAGAGAAGAAGTGACTCGACCACTCTGAGTTTCCCGTTTAACGACACCCCTTTCCAGACCCCGCCAGAGTAGCATAAAGAACTCTGCCATTCCACAGGGGCCTAATGAAAATGTGCAGTTCACAAAGTTCCATCCGTCAGAGTTACTACTGCACATGTCCGGTTCAAAGAAGGGATTCTACCCCCTGGGGGACAAGAATGAGACCTCTCATTACCTTTTTTATCATGTTGTCTTCCAATTCCAAGCTTTCGGAATCAGGTGGGTAAAGAACGCATGGGGCTATAAAAACGGATAAATTATAAGCTTTCATCTGATTGGATGACGAATGTTGCTCAATGTTGTATAGCACTCCAAAAAGGTATCGCAAGAGAACAACATTTGCTCTTGGCAGCTGGGCTAAAAGCCTAAGGTCAGAAAAACACACTTTTAAATTAGGCAAGTGATTCCACTTAGGAGGTTGGAAAAACAGAGACAGGGAACAGGATACATCCTTGTATATCTAGCACACAACCCGCTCTAGCAGCGTTCCAGGCATGGATGTATACAAAATTGTTGCACTGAATTCAGTTCCTGAGCCAGATACACACTTGCCTGGTTGGTTAAATGTCTGACAGACTTTTAAGGTCATAGCCCTGGCAGTTGTTGCTCTTGATCTGTCCTGGACCAGGGAATTTTGTCTACCAGTTTCATGGATCCAGAAGGTGTAAAACGGCCAAGGAGTCCACATTAATAAGATCAGGAGAAGAACAATAATAGCCCTAAAGTGTGCCTCTATTCTGAGCTGGCCCCCATGGGCGTGAAGAATTGAAACTCTTTGGCGTTGGTCATGATTATAGTGGGCAAAGCTGCAAAATGTAAGCCAATGTTTTCCTCATAGTATGTTGGGTATTACTTGGAGATGTGACCAGAGTAGAGTAATTATGCATCGTTACCTCCGGGCTGCCGTTATCATCTCCTCTTTGTTGCCTTGATCAATAACACCGAGCCATTTGTCATAGAGATCAGATAAAAATATACTTCCTTGGATATTTCTCAGAAAGTCCTTAGGGAGATAAAAAAAAATATGTGTATATATTATAGAAAAATATGCATTGGAAATATTCTAGAGAAAATATGTAGTTAAAAAATTCAGTTCAGCCCCCACTTCCTTCACAGATACCCAAACTGGGACCCACACGGAGCTCGGCTCTGACTCTCCATTGACTTGCACACGCAGGAGCAGGTGCTTGGATTTTCTCCCGCTAAAACTTAGAGGCATAAAAGCAGAGCTTAGCCTGTGGTGGAAATGAAGATAAAGCTCCCTTGTATCATCTGGAACTTATTTTGTATGTGTGCTTTTTTTGCAAAGTACCACAAACTGACAGCGTCTGGCTATAGACCATCCTAAATCCTATTAGCTTCTTGGACAGAAATACACATACCCATGTTGCTTGTTTTAGGCACACTGCTAGCTCTTAATTCTAGCAAGAAAAGGCCTGAAACAATCAAAACACAAACAGGTGGGCTCTGGCACACATATTAGGAAAGAAGTAGGTCTTCTCACTCGGGGTATGCGTGCTCCCTGGAAGAAAGCTACTCTCACAATTGCTTCATTCTTCCTTTTCTTAACTGTCTAAAAGTCGAGAGTCCAATGGCAGACTCACTGTGGTCCTGAGGATAGATTCATTTCTAGTTTAGGACAATATCCAGTTAGTTTGCCATGATAGTATCAAGGCCAAGGTTGCAGAGTCTCATTCTCCACCAAGATCCGTCAACTTCAAGAAGAGAAAAGTTTAGAAATGTCTAAGCACTCTCCCCACAAGTGCTCACCCTCTTCCTAGTCGGTGCTTATAACACGGAATCAGGAAAGAACCTCCTAACTCTTGCTAGAAAATGGATTCCATGTGTACACCTTACAGAGGGCAACACTCATCTTGCTACCTAGTGTATCATCATTCCTCTCCTGTCTCCTGATGCCTATATGTATATTACTACTGGATATCACTATGACCGCAGTGTAGGAGTGGTTACCTAAGTCATTTCTGGACTTTGCTATGGATCACATCTTCGAACATTAACGGGGGACAAGGGAAGACGAAATGTGACTGAGATTCTACGACTGTAGTCATTACTACGTTAACATAGGGTTGTTCAGAGCTGTACATAAGTGCCAAGGTGGATGGATTAAATTCTTTCCCTGTTCTATTTCTTTTGGAAAGTTTGCCTTCATTAGGAGGGGGGTGAGGATGTTTGCATGGGTAAACAGTGTGTATGTATCGGTGCGTATTTTGAAATTTATTATCATGACTAGTAGTCATTTCAGTATTAGTATTTTGCATGGAGTCTTTAGGAGTGAAAGTGGGGAGGGCGGTGTGTAGTGAAAACAAAGTATTTCTAATACATGGGGCTTTTAAATCCTAAAGTAGCTTCCTTAAATTTTGATTTTCTCAAGGGTTTTTTAGCTTGTCAGGTTCTTAATCTATTATGCCCTTTATGGTTCTTGAGGAGTCTTGTTGAAGGACTAAAGTGTGCCTCATAGCTTCAGTTACTCGTGTGTGGATAATGCTAGAACCTTCCCTACCTTTAAGACGGATGCGACCACATGAACAGATTCGCTGTACGGGTTCACTTTGACCCCAGAATTTAGTTTCTCCTTTAGGACCATGCAGGATTTTATATTGGCTGATTTGCTGAATATGCCTTCTGTGAGGGGCCCTTTTTGATTAATAAAGGAAAGCATATCCTGTAGGAAGAAAAGAAATTATATGGCATCTCATATCCACAAACGCAGAGCACAAGCTTGCCTGCATTTTGAAAGAGCACGGGAATATAATGGTACACTGTTTTAGAGTGGGAAGGAGTAAAGTCAATTTAGATTGGTTTCTTTTTTTCAGTGTCTTTCTATATAGTTTTGACCCAAATATCCATTTTACAATCATACAGTGAAACAGTTTAAAAACTTCTTTTAATCAGATTTTCCTGTCCACTGAGTTTCCACTTTTAAATCAAACTTCTCCGCTTCAAGGCCTTTGGGGAATCACCGTCTGTTTCCTAATTTAGCATTTCTTTCTCATTATTCCCTACATAGATGCTCTTCCCCAAGTATGGAAGTCTATTTAGGGAATACTCATTTCCCATTTGTTTATTTCTCTTTAAGTGACTGTATACTCCATTCCTACTTGTTCTATTTCCTTCCCTGTTTTAAAGTCAGGCTCAGAAACTCTCTTCTCCTTCTCTGATTACCCTCCCTTCTCATGAGTCTTTCATTGTCTTTTGCTGTAACTTCATATCCTTTCCTTGCTGTGTAGAAACTTAATAAGGGCTGGACTCAGGGAATCCAATGGATCTGAAGTCTATTATGCTAATTATATATTGTGTGAGCTGGGGCACATGCATCCTGTACTGAGGCTTTTCTGATTCCTTTAGGCAGTGCGGAGGATGATAATCCTAGCAAGCCCCTAAATTTCCTGTGATGCAAGGACCTGGGGTAGTAGCTAGCAGGTAACATGCTAGCTAAAATGATACATTTCTTCATAGCTAGCAGAACGTTCCCTACATCTCGCACAGTGCTTGCAGAGACACCGAATACTCAGTGAATGTCCACACTGACAATTCACTACAGCAGTTTGAGATAACACAGGCCAAACTCTGTGGCTTCCATTTGACATACTCTGTTAGGATTAACAGATTCCTATTTGCCAGAGGATGAGTCTATGCTTGTGTCAGATGTTTGCAGTTGTTAGACTGAGTAGACTCCGCTGAAGGAGACTTGAGACTCATGTGAGTGCAGGAAGGCAATGAAGGGAGAGTGTGAAGATGAGGTGGACTCTCAGAGACTCACATACACAGAGTCCATTTTGACTGATCTGAATAAGCCTCGGTGGGTCTTTGTGAAAACAAGACCCAGGTGGAATGGACAAGAATGTCTTTTCCTGTTGTATTTGCCTCATGACTCTGCTGGAACTAAGTCAGATTCTGTTCCTTGAAATAACAGTAACAGAGCTTCTCAGCCAAAACCAGGGGCTGTCTAATGACTACTCCATTTGAGGATAGATTTGGATGAGGACACGTGGCCTCTCAGAGTGTCCCCTCCTCAGGAGGGCTATAGAAGACCAAAGGAGATGACCTACCAGAATTGGGAAGGGAAGGTTGTCTTTATAACACATATCCATGAGCGAAACTCCAAAGAGCTGTACTGACTTTGCGCAAGGTGGGGCTGTGCACTGGGTGTGCCTGCAAGTGCTGCAACCCCGACAAAAGGCCCTGGCTCTGAAAGAACGGCTTGTCACAGTCATAGGGCCGGAGTCTAAGGAAGAAGAGAGAGTACTAGTAGTAGTTGTTGTTTAATACGCTGAACCTTCTTTTTCCTTTTTTTTTTTTTTTTTACAGATTTTATTTATATTTTGACAGAGGGAGAGAGACAGCGAGAGAGGGAACACAAGCAGGGGGAGGGGCAGAGGGAGAAGCAGGCTTCCCTCAGAGCTGGGAGCCCGTTGCGGGGCTCGATCCCAGGACCCCGGGATCATGACCTGAGCTGAAGGCAGACGCTTAATGACTGAGCCACCCAGGCGCCCCAGACTCATCTTAATTCCTGATGACTTGTATTGTCCTAAAGATTTCCTCAAAGCAATGTGGTAAGCATCATAAAACCAAGAAATGTCAGAAATATGGAGGGATTGATGATACGTGTCTCCAGGTTCTGAATCATAAGTCTACCTTCTAAGGTGGACTGCTGCCAGGTAGCTGTGATTAGCTAGGCTCAAATCGTACTAGCTCTAGTCTCAGGGGCACTTCTCCTAGTCCTATTAATGGCTTTTTGTGGATTCCATCCATCATCTTATTTAGTGTTTACCACAATTCTAAGATTTAGACATTATTTTTATCCACATTTTAGAGATGTATAAACTGATGCTGAGCTGGAATAACTGGCGAAAGATAATATAGCTGGTAAATGGGGCACAGGACTTTACACTCTGGAGAGGTTTTTTGACATCAAGTCAAGTCCTTTTTTCTCAATGATGCCAGTTCTTTTCAACCCGCTTCAAAGGGCACTGGAATCCTGTGGTGCCTCAAGAGCCCCTGAGCCAAAAGAGGAGGAAGTGGAAGAAAGGCCCCTTGCTCTGGCTTCAACCAGAGCACATCTTATATACATAAATATATATATATATTGATTACATATTTATATAGTATAAGTATCTAATTATATATATATAACTATATATATATGTATGATGTTATACCCATTTAGAATTTTGTTAGAAAAAATTCCTAAACACTGTAGCATACCATGATGAGTCCTAATGCCCTTATGATCTACACTAGAAACTTCTTGAAGTCAGACACCTCATCTTATCCTTTCTTTGGTCTCACAACAGTGTGGAACCTCCCTTGACCTGTGAGCCAGCCTTCGGAAGAAGGAGCCCATGGAAATCCTTGCCCTGGCGATGCTCTGTGCTCCAGAACAGCTCTGTCTAAGCATCTCCCATGACCCCTGGTAACCTTGCTCTCTGCTTCTCACTAAAGCCAATTAAATTTCTCCCGGTACCTGCAGCCTTCTCGCTGTTACCACGACTCATTGAGTTCTCGCCCAAGAGGGAAGTGATGTCTTCTCCAAATATCCTGAGGCAATTTTCAATGAGAAATTGTACAAAACAAATCTGTAACACAAAAAGACAAGAATGGGGTGCTCTTTTCCATAGGGCATAGTTATAAATCACATTTTGTATACAGACCTTGGATCTAAGAAAAAATGGGAAGGACTTCTCAGAAAAATTCAGAGTTGATAAAAATATGTAGAAACCAGGGGCGCCTGGGTGGCTCAGTCGGTTAAGCGTCTGCGTTCGGCTCAGGTCATAATCCCAGGGTGCTGGGATCAGCCCTACATCGCGCTCCCTGCTAAGCGCGAAGCCTGCATCTCCCTCTCCCACTCCCCCTGCTTGTGTTCCCTCTCTCGCTGTGTCTCTCTCAGTCAAGTAAATAAATAAAAGTTTAAAAAAAACACAAAAAAACAGAAACACATAGAAACCAGAGTTCTCTCAGAAATAACTTAGAAAGAGTGATACTTTCCCGTGTACTTTGGGTACACATTTTAAAATACTGCCCATCCGTGGGCTAAAGTTATAATACGTGGCCTAGTTTAAGAGCTAACATTTTGGGATCAGTGGTTACGTCTTTAAGCCTAGGATAAATTTCGGGGCCCCTCTGTTGGGCGTCTGACTCTTGATTTCGGCGGAGATCACTATCTCATGGTGGTGAGATCCAGCCCTACATGGAGCCAACTTTGGGCTCCGTGATCAGCGGGGAATGGGCTTGGGCTTCTCCCTCTCCCTCTCCCTCTTCTTCTGCCCCTGCCCCGCTCACGCTCTCTCTTTCCCTCTCTCAAATAAATACATATCAAAATATAAATAAAACAAGGATAATTTTCAAAGTAGCCTACCTTATTAAAGTTTACTTATTTTTTGCTTTTAAATTTTGTTTCCAGTTTTACTGAGCTGTAACTGATATATACCATCTTATGAAATTTTATAAAGTATGAACGACAACTTAAGAAAACCATTTCTTAAATTAAGAAGTATCATAAAGTTGGGAAGCAGGGATTTTGGTGGGGTTGTGAGGGAAAACCCACACAGCTGGAGAGAAAACGTATCTGTCTGTCTAACTTCAGTCCCTTCTCACGCATTGCTTTGCCTCATGCTGGCTCTCTCTGGGTGAGCTTGGGGAAGACCTGTCATCTTATTAGGATATTCTGGAATCTGTTGCTAGTTTCTATATGACGTAGCAGAGGTGAAATAGTAGCCGAGTACTTTTCTAGATGAGCCACAATTGGCAGAGGAAGGCAAATGTGTTTGGAGCCATGGGGGCTCATATTGCCCAAGCCACCCAGGATGTGCCAGTGATGACCGGAGGAGCTGGCTGTTGTCGCCATTGTGTAGTGAGGAAACCATGGCTTTGCCCAAGGTTACGACTCCCTCAGGGATTAGGCTGAGAGTTGAACCTTGACTGGTGAAGCTCCAAAGCCCAGGTTCTTTTCTATCGTATCACATGACTCTTCTCTCTCTCCTTTAGTCAGTCTAGTGTTTAGTCTCCTGGAGGGTGAAGAAGTGACTCGACTGCTCCGAGTTTCCCGTTTAACGACACCCCTTCCCAGACCCCGCCAGAGTAGCATAAAGAACTCTGCCACTCCACAGGGGCCTAATGAAAATGTGCACTTCACAAAGTTCCATCCGTCAGAGTTACTACTGCACATGTCCGGTTCAAAGTAGGGATTCTACCCCCTGGGGGACAAAAATGAGAGCTCTCATTACCTTTCTTATCAAGTTGTATTCCAATTCCAAGGTGCCGGAATCAGGTGGGTAAAGAACGTTTGGGGCCATACAAACGGATAAATTATAAGCTGTCATCTGATTGGATGAGGAATGTTGCTCAATGTTGTATAGCACTCCAAAAAGGTATCGCAAGAGAACAACATTTGCTCTTGGCAGCTGGGCTAAAAGCCTAAGGTCAGAAAAACACACTTTTAAATTAGGCAAGTGATTCCACTTAGGAGGTTGGAAAAACAGAGACAGGGAACAGGATACATCCTTGTATATCTAGCACACAACCCGCTCTAGCAGAGTTCCAGGCATGAATGTAGACAAAATTGTTGCACTGAATTCAGTTCCTGAGCCAGATAAACACTTCTCTGGTTAGTTAAATGTTTGACAGACTTTTAAGGTCATACCCCTGGCAGTTGATGCTCTTGCATGTGTCTTGAACCAGGGAATTTCGTCTACAAGTTTCATGGATCCAGAAGGTGTCAAACGGCCAAGGAGTCCAGATTAATAAGATCAGGAGAAGAACAATAATAGCCCTAAAGCGTGCCTCTATTCTGAAGTTGGGCCCCATGGGTGTGAAGAATTGAAACTCTTTGGCGTTGGTCATGATTATAGTGGGCAAAGCTGCAAAACGTAAGCCAATGTTTTCCTAATAGTATGTTGGCTGTATTTTGGAGATGTGACCAGAGTAGAGTAATTATGGCACCATTACCTCTTGGCTGCAGTTATCTTTTCCTCTTTGTTGCCTTGATCAATAACACCGAGCCATTTGTCATAGAGGTCAGATAAAAATATACTTCCTTGGATATTTCTCAGAAAGTCCTTAGGGAGATAAAAAAAATATATATATATCTGTATATACTATAGAAACTATGTATTGGAAATATTCCAGAGAAAATATGTAGTTAAAAAATTTAGTTCAGCCCCCACTTCCTTCACAGATACCCAAACTGGGACCCACACGGAGCTCGGCTCTGACTCTCCATTGACTTGCACACGCAGGAGCAGGTGCTTGGATTTTCTCCCGCTAAAACTTAGAGGCAAAAAGCAGAGCTTAACCTGTAGTGGAAATGAAGATAAAGCTCCCTTCTATCATCTGGAACTTATTTTGTGCGTGTGCTTTTTTTTTGCAAAGTACCACAAACTGACAGGGTCTGGCTATAGACCATCCTAAATCCTATTAGCTTCCTGGACAGAAATACACATACCCATGTTGCTTGTTTTAGACAAGGTGCTAGCTCTTAACTCTAGCAAGAAAAGGCCTGAAACAATCAAAACACAAACAGGTGGGCTCTTCCACACATATTAGGAAAGAAGTAGGTCTTCTCACTCAGGGTATGCGTGCTCCCTGGAAGAAAGCTACTCTCACAATTGCTTCATTCTTCCTTTTCTTAACTGTCTAAAAGTCGAGAGTCTAATGGCAGACTCACTGTGGTCCTGAGGATAGATTCATTTCTAGTTTAGGACAATTGTCCAGTTAGTTTGCCATGATATTAATAAGGCCAAGGTTGTAGAGTCTGATTCTCCACCAAGATCCGTCAACTTCAGGAAGAGAAAACTTTAAAAATGTCTAAGCACTCTCCCCACAAGTGCTCACCCTCTTCGTAGTCGGTGCTTATAACACGGAATCAGGAAAGAACCTCCTAACTCTTGCTAGAAAATCGATTCCATGTGTGCACCTTACAGAGGGCAACACTCATCTTGCTACCTAGTGTATCATCATTGTTCTCCTGTCTCCTGATGCCTGTATGTATATTACTACTGGATATCACTATGACCCCAGTGTAGGAGTGGTTACCTAAGTCATTTCTGGACCTTGCTATTGATCCCATCTTCGAACATTAACGGGGGACAAGGGAAGACCAAATGTGACTGAGATTCTATGACTGTAGTCATTTACCACGTTAACATAGGGTTGTTCAGAGCTGTTCATAAGTGCCAAGGTGGATGGATTAAATCCTTTCCCTGTTCTATTTCTTTTGGAAAGTTTGCCTTCATTAGGAGGGTGGTGAGGATGTTTTCATGGGTAAACTGTGTGTATGTATCGGTGCGTATTTTGAAATTTATTATCATGACTAGTAGTCATTTCAGTATTAGTATTTTGCATGGAGTCTTCAGGAGTGAAGGTGGGGAGGGCGGTGTGTAGTGAAAACGGAAAGTATTTCTAACACATGGGGCTTTTAACTCCTAAAGTAGCTTCCTTACATTTTGATTTTGTCAAGCGTTTTTCAGCTTGTCAGGTTCTTAATCTATTATGCCCGTTATGGTTCTTGAGCAGTCATGATGAAGGACACCAATCATAGCTTCAGTTACTCGTGTGTGGATAATGCTAGAACCTTCCCTACCTTTAAGACGGATGCGACCACATGAACAGATTCGCTGTACGGGTTCACTTTGACCCCAGAATTTAGTTTCTCCTTTAGGACATGGCAGGATTTTATATTGGCTGAGTTTCTGAATATGCCTTCTGTGAGGGGCCCTTTTTGATTAATAAAGGAAAGCATAGCCTGTAGGAAGAAAAGAAAAGTATATGGCATCTCATATCCACAAACGCAGAGCATAAGCTTGCCTCCG
Source organism: Mirounga angustirostris (assembly GCF_029215605.1). Taxonomy (NCBI): domain Eukaryota; kingdom Metazoa; phylum Chordata; class Mammalia; order Carnivora; family Phocidae; genus Mirounga; species Mirounga angustirostris. The sequence continues at coordinate 79,482 of NW_026991777.1, read as the reverse complement.
TTTTGAAAGAGGAGGGGAATGTAATGGTACACTGTTTTAGAGCGGGAAGGACCAAAGTCAATTTAGAATGTTGTTTTTTTTTTTTTTTTCAGTGTCTCTCTATATACTTTCTACCGAAATATCCATTTTACAGTCATACACTGAAACATTTTAAACACTTCTTTTAATCAGATTTTCCTTTCCATTGAGTTTCCACTCTTAAATCAAACTTCTCTGCTTCAAGGCCTTTGCGGAATCACCGTCTGTTTCCTACTTTACCATTCTTTTCTCATTATTCCCCTACGTAGATGCTCTTCCCCAAGTATGGAAGTCTATTTAGGGAATACTCATTTCCCATTTGTTTATTTCTCTTTAAGTGACTGTATACTCCTTTCCTACTTGTTCTATTTCCTTCCCTCTTTTAAAGTCAGGCTCAGAAACTCTCTTCTCCTTCTCTGATTACCCTCCCTTCTCATGAGTCTTAAAATGTCTTTTGCTCTATCTTCATGTCCTCTCTCTGCTGTGTAGAATCTTTATAAGGGCTGGACTCAGGGAATCCAACGGATCTGAAGTCTATTATGCTACTTATATATTGTGTGAGCTGGGTCACTTACATCCTGTACTGAGGCTTCTCTGATTCGGTTAGGAAGTGTGGAGGATGATAATCCTAGCTAGCCCCTAAATTTGCTGTGATGCAAGGACCTGGGGTAGTAGCTAGCAGGTAACAAAGTAGCTAATATGATACATTTCTTCATAGCTAGGAGAACGTTCCCTACATCCCGTACAGTGCTTGCAGAGACACCGAATACTCAGTGAAGGTCCACACTGACAATTCACTACAGCAGTTTGAGACAACACAGGCCAAACTCTGTGGCTTTCATTTGACATATTCTGTTAGGATTAACAGATTCCTATTTGCCAGAGGATGAGTCTATGCTCGTGTCAGATGTTTGCAGTTGTTAGACTGAGTAGACTCCGTTGAAGGAGACTTGAGACTCATGTGAGTGCAGGAAGGCAATGAAGGGAGAGTGTGAAGATGAGGTGGACTCTCAGAGACTCACATACACACAGTCATTTTGACTGATCTGAACAGGCCTCGGTGGGTCTTTGCGGAAACAAGACCCAAGTGGAATGGACAAGAATGTCTTTTCCTGTTGTATTTGCCTCATGACTCTGCTGGACCTAAGTCAGATTCTGTTCCTTGAAATAACAGTAACAGAGCTTCTCAGCCAAAGCCAGGGGCCGTCTAATGACTTCTCCATTTGGGGATAGATTTGGATGAGGACACGTGGCCTCTCAGAGTTTCCCCTCCTCAGGAGGGCTCTAGAAGACGAAAAGGAGATGACCTACCAGAATTGGGAAGGGCAGGTTGTCTTTATCACACACATCCATGAGGGGAACTCCAAAGAGCTGTCCTGGCTCTGCGGAAGGTGGGGCTGTGCACTGGTTGTGCTGACAAGTGCTCGAACCCTGACAAAAGACCCTGTCACTGAGAGAACGGCTTGTCACAGTCTTACGGCCGGAGTCTAAGGAGGAAGAGAGAGTACTAGTAGTAGTAGTTCTTGTTTAATACGCGGAACCTTCATTTTCCTTTTTTTTTTTTTACAGATTTTATTTATATTTTGAAAGAGGGAGAGAGACAGCGAGAGAGGGAACACAAGCAGGGGGAGGGGGAGAGGGAGAAGCAGGCTTCCCTCGGAGCAGGGAGCCCGATGCGGGGCTTGATCCCAGGACCCCGGCATCATGACCTGAGCTGAAGGCAGACGCTTAATGACTGAGCCACCCAGGCGTCCCAGACACATCTTAATTCCTGATGACTTGTATTTTCCTAAAGATTTCCTCAAAGCAATGTGGTAAGCATCATAAAACCAAGAAATGTCAGAAATATGGAGGGATTGATGATACGTGTCTCCAGGTTCTGAATCAAAAGTCTACCTTCTAAGGTGGACTGCTGCCAGGTAGCTGTGATTAGCTAGGCTCAAATCGTACTAGCTCTAGTCTCAGGGGCACTTCTCCTAGTCCTATTAATGGCTTTTTGGGGATTCCATCCATCATCTTATTTAGTGTTTACCACAATTCTAAGATTTAGACATTATTTTTATCCACATTTATAGATGAATAAACTGATGCTGAGCTAGAAAAACTGATCAAAGGTAATATAGCTGGTAAATGGGGGCACAGGACTTTACACTCTGGAGAGGTTTTTTGACATCAAGTCAAGTCCTTTTTTCTCAATGATGCCAGTTCTTTTCAACCTGTTTCAAAGGGCACTGGAATCCTGTGGTGCCTCAAGAGCCCCTGAGCCAAAAGAGGAGGGAGGGGAAGAAAGGCCCCTTGCTCTGGCTTCAACCAGAGCACATCTAATATACATAAATATATATACTATGGTTATATTTATATAGTATAAGTATCTAATTATATATTATATATCTATATAACTACATATATATGTATGATGTTGTATATATATAGAGATATATAGCACCCACTTAGAATTTTGTTAGAAAAAATTCCCAAACACTGTAGCATACCATGATGAGTCCTAATGCCCTTATGATCTACACTAGAAACTTCTTGAAGTCAGACACCTCATCTTATCCTTTCTTTGGTCTCACAACAGTGTGGGACCTCCCTTGACCTGTGAGCCAGCCTTCGGAAGAAGGAGCCCATGGAAATCCTTGCCCTGGCGATGCTCTGGGCTCCAGAACAGCTCTGTCTAAGCATCTCCCATGACCCCTGGCAACCTTGCTGTCTGCTTCTCACTAAAGCCAATTAAATTACTCCCGGTACCTGCAGCCTTCTCGCTGTTACCACGACTCATTGAGTTCTCGCCCAAGAGGGAAGTGATGTCTTCTCCAAATATCCTGAGGCAATTTTCAATGAGAAATTGTACAAGACAAATCTGTAACACAAAAAGACAAGAATGAGGTGCTCTTTTCCATAGGGCATAGTTATAAATCACATTTTGTATACAGACCTTGGATCTAAGAAAAAATGGGAAGGACTTCTCAGAAAAATTCAGAGTTGATAAAAATATGTAGGAACCAGGGGCGCCTGGGTGGTTCAGTCGGTTAAGCGTCTGCGTTCGGCTCAGGTCATAATCCCAGGGTGCTGGGATCAGCCCTACATCGCGCTCCCTGCTCAGCGGGAAGCCTGCTTCTCCCTCTCCCACTCCCCCTGCTTGTGTTCCCTCTCTCGCTGTGTCTCTTTCAGTCAAGTAAATAAATAAAAGTTAAAAAAAAAACACAAAAAACCAGAAACAAATAGAAACCAGAGTTCTCTCAGAAATAACTTAGAAAGAGTGATACTTTCCCGTGTACTTTGGGTACACATTTTAAAATACTGCCCATCGGTGGGCTAAAGTTATAATGCGTGGCCTAGTTTAAGAGCTAACATTTTGGGATCAGTGGTTACGTCTTTAAGCCTAGGATAAATTTCGGGGCCCCTCTGTTGGTCGTCTGACTCTTGATTTCGGTGCAGATCACGATCTCATGGTGGTGAGATACAGCCCCACATGGAGCCAACTTTGGGCTCCGTGCTCAGCGGGGAATGGGCTTGGGCTTCTCCCTCTCCCTCTTCTTCTGCCCCTGCCCCGCTCACGCTCTCTTTCCCTCTCTCAAAAAAATAAATATCAAAAAATAAATAAAACTAGGATAATTTTCAAAGTAGCCTACCTTATTAAAGTTTACCTGTTTTTTGTTTTTAAATTTTGTTTCCAGTTTTATTGAGCTGTAACTGATGTATAACATCTTATGAAACTTTATAAAGTATGAACGAAAACTTAAGAAAACCATTTCTTAAATGAAGAAGAATCTTAAAGTTGAGAAGCAGAGATTTTGGTGGGGTTGTGAGGGAAAACCCACACAGCTGGACAGAAAACGTATCTGTCTGTCTAAATTCAGTACCTTCTCACACATTGGTTTGCCTCATGCTGGCTCTCTCTGTGTGAGCTTGGGGAAGACCTGTCATCTTGCTAGGATGGTCTGGAATCTTTTGCTAGTTTCCATAAGATGTAGCAGAGGTGAAATAGTAGTTGAGTACTTTTCTAGATGAGCCACAATTCGCAGAGGAAGGCCAATGTGGTTGGAGCCATGGGGGCTCATATTGCCCAAGCCACCCAGGATGTGCCAGTGATGACCAGAGGAGCTGGCTGTTGTCGCCATTGTGTAGTGAGGAAACCTTGGCTTTGCCCAAGGTTACGAGTCCCTCAGGGATTAGGCTGAGAGTTGAACCTTGACTGGTGAAGCTCCAAAGCCCAGGTTCTTTCCTATCGTATCACATGACTCTTCTCTCTCTCGTTTAGTCAGTCTAGTGTTTAGTCTCCTGGAGGGGGAAGAAGTGACTCGACTGCTCCGAGTTTCCCGTTTAACGACACCCCTTCCCAGACCCCGCCAGAGTAGCCTAAAGAACTCTGCCACTCCACAGGGGCCTAATGAAAATGTGCACTTCACAAAGTTCCATCCGTCAGAGTTACTACTGCACATGTCCGGTTCAAAGTAGGGATTCTACCCCATGGGGGCAAAAATGAGAGCTCTCATTACCTTTTTTATCAAGTTGTCTTCCAATTCCAAGGTGCCGGAATCAGGTGGGTAAAGAACGCTTGGGGCTATACAAACGGATAAATTATAAGCTGTCATCTGATTGGATGAGGAATGTTGCTCAATGTTGTATAGCACTCCAAAAAGGTATCGCAGGAGAACAACATTTCCTCTTGGCAGCTGGGGTAAAAGCCTAAGGTCAGAAAAATACACATTTAAATTAGGCAAGTGATTCCACTTAGGAGGTTGAAAAAAAAGACAGGGAACAGGATACATCCTTGTATATCTAGCACACAACCCGCTGTAGCAGAGTTCCAGGCATGAATGTATACAAAATTGTTGCCCTGACTTCAGTTCCTGCGCCAGATAAAATCTTCTCTGGTTAGTTAAATGTTTGACAGACCTTTAAGCTCATAGCCCTGGCAATTGATGTTCTTGCATCTGTCTTGGACCAGGGGATTTCCCCTAACAGTTTCATGTATCCAAAAGATGTAAAACGGCCAAGGATTCCACATTAATAAGATAAGGAAAAGAACGATAATGGCCCTAAAGTGTGTCTCCATTATGAACCTGGCCCCCATGGGTGTGAAGAATGGAAACTCTTTGGCATTGGTCATGATTATAGTGAGCAAAGCTGCAAAACGTAAGCCAATGTTTTCCTAATAGTATGTTGGCTGTATTTTGGAGATGTGACCAGAGTAATTATTGCATCATTACCTCTGGGCTGCAGTTATCTTCTCCTCTTCGTTGCCTTGATCAATAACACCGAGCCATTTGTCATAGTGATCAGATAAAAATATACTTCCGTGTATATTTCTAAGAAAATCCTTAGGGAGATAAAAAAAAAAAAAAACTATGTATATATGTTATAGAAAATATGTAATGGAAATATTCCAGAGAAAATATGTAGTTAAAAAATTCAGTTCAGCCCCCACTTCCTTCACAGATACCCAAACTGTGACCCACACGGTGCTCGGCTCTGACTCTCCATTGACTTGCACACGCAGGAGCAGGTGCTTGGATTTTCTCCCACTAAAACTTAGAGGCATAAAGCAGAGCTTAGTCTGTGGTGGAAATGAAGATAAAGCTCCCTTCTATCATCTGGAACTTATTTTGTGTGTGTGCTTTTTTTGCAAAGTACCACAAACTGACAGGGTCTGGCTATAGACCATCCTAAATCCTATTAGCTTCCTGGACAGAAATACACATACTCATGTTGCTTGTTTTAGACACAGCGCCAGCTCTTAATTCTAGCAAGAAAAGGCCTGAAACAATCAAAACACAAACAGGTGGGCTCTTGCACACACATTAGGCAAGAAATAGGTCTTCTCATTCGGGGTATGTGTGCTCCCTGGAAGAAAGCTACTCTCACAATTGCTTCATTCTTCCTTTTCTTAACTGTCTAAAAGTCGAGAGTCTAAAGGCAGACTCACTGTGGTCCTGAGGATAGATTCATTTCTAGTTTAGGACAATTGTCCAGTTAGTTTGCCATGATATTATCAAGGCCAAGGTTGCAGAGTCTGATTCTCCACCAAGATCCGTCAACTTCAGGAAGAGAAAACTTTAGAAATGTCTAAGCACTATACCCAGAAGTGCTCACGCTCCTCCTTGTCAGTGCTTATAACACAGAATCAGGAAAGAACCTGCCAACTCTTGCTAGAAAATCGATTCCATGTGTGCACCTTACAGAGGGCAACACTCATCTTGCTACCTAGTGTATCATCATTCTTCTCCTGTCTCCTGATGCCTATATGTATATTACTACTGGATATCACTATGGCCCCAGTGTAGGAGTGGTTACCTAAGTCATTTATGGACTTTGCTATGGATCACATCTTCGAACATTAATGGGGGACAAGGGAAGACCAAATGTGACTGAGATTCTAAGACTGTAGTCAGTACTACATTAACATAGGGTTTGTCAGAGCTGTTCATAAGTGCCAAGCTGCATGGATTAAATTCTTTCCCTGTTCTATTTCTTCTTTTTTTTTTTTTTCTTATTCATTTGAGACACAGAGATAGAGAGGGAGAGAGCATGAGGAGGGAGAGAGGCAGAGGGAGAGGGAGAAGCAGGCTCCCCGCTGAGCAGGAAGCCCGATGCGGGGCTCGATCCCAGGACACTGGGATCATGACCTGAGCCGAAGGCAGACGCTTAACCATCTGAGCCACCCAGGCGCCCCTCCCTGTTCTATTTCTTTTGGAAAGTTTGCCTTCATTAGGAGGGTGGTGAGGATGTCTGCTTCGGTAAACAGTGTGTTTGTGTCAGTGCGTATTTTGAAATTTAGTATCATGACTGTAGTCATTTCAGTATTAGTATTTTGCATGGAGTCTTCAGGAGTGAAGGTGCGGAGGGCCGTGTGTGGTGAAAACAGAAAGTATTTCTAACACATGGGGCTTTTAACTCCTAAAGTAGCTTCCTTACATTTTGATTTTGTCAAGCGTTTTTTAGCTTGTCAGGTTCTTAATCTACTATGCCCGTTATGGTTCTTGAGCAGTCATGATGAAGGACACCCATCATCCCTTCAGTTACTCACATGTGGATAATGCTAGAACCTTCCCTACCTTTAAGACGGATGCGAACACATGAATAGATTCCCTGTACGGGTTCACTTTGATCCCAGAATTTAGTTTCTCCGTTAGGACTCTGCGGGATTTTATATTGGCTGAGTTTCTGAATATGCCTTCTGCGAGTGGCCGTTTTTGATTAATAAAGGAAAGCATACCGTGTAGGAAGAAAAGAAAAGTATATGGCATCTCATATACCATGCCTGCCTCCGTTTTGAAAGAAAAGGGGAATGTAATGGTACAATGTTTTAGAGCGGGAAGGACTAAAGTCAATTTAGATTGCTGTTTTTTCAGTGTCTCTCTATATACTTTCTACCCATATATCCATTTTACAGTCATACACTGAAACATTTTCAACACTTCTTTTAATCAGATTTTCCACTAAGTTTACACTTTTAAATCAAACTTCTCTGTCTCAAGGCCTTTGCGGAATCACCGTCTGTTTCCTAGTTTCCCATTCTTTTCACATTTTTCCCTTACATACATGCTTTTCCGCAAGTATGGAAGTCTATTTAGGAAATACTCATTTCCAATTTGTTTATTTCTCTTTAAGTGACTGTATACTCCATTCCTACTTGTTCTATTTCCTTCCCTCTTTTAAAGTCAGGCTCAGAAACTCTCTTCCCCTTCTCTGATTACCCTCCCTTCTCATGAGTCTTTCATTGTCTTTTGCTGTATCTTCATGTCCTCTCCCTGCTGTGTAGAAATTTAATAAGGGCTGGACTCAGGGAATCCAACGGATCTGAAGTCTATTATGCTACTTATCTATTGTGTGAGCTGGGTCACACACATCCTGTACTGAGGCTTTTCTGATTCGTTTAGGCAGTGCGGAGGATGATAATCCTAGCTAGCCCCTAAATTTCTGTGATGCAAGGAACTGGGGTAGTAGCTAGCAGGTAACATGCTAGCTAAGATGATACATTTCTTCATAGCTAGCGGAACGTTCCCTACATCCCGTACAGTACTTGCAGAGACACCGAATACTCAGTGAATGTCCACACTGACAATTCACTACAGCAGTTTGAGATAACACAGACCAAACTCTGTGGCTTTCATTTGACATATTCTGTTAGGATTAACAGATTCCTATTTGCCAGAGGATGAGTCTATGCTTGTGTCAGATGTTTACAATTGTTAGACTGAGTAGACTCCACTGAAGGAGACTTGAGACTCATGTGAATTCAGGAAGGCAATGAAGGGAGAGTGTGAAGATGAGGTGGACTCTCAGAGACTCACATACACAGAGTCCATTTTGACTGATCTGAACAAGCCTCCGCATGTCTTTGTGGAAACAAGACCCAAGTGGAATGGAGAAGAATGACTTTTCCTGTTGTATTTGCCTCATGACTCTGCAGGACCGAAATCAGATTCTATTCTTTGAAATAACAGTAACAGAGCTTCTCAACCAAAGCCAGGAGCTGTCTAATGACATCTTCATTTGGGGATAGATTTGGATGAGGACGCTTGGCCTCTCAGAGTTTCCCCTTCTCAGGAGGGCTATTGAAGACCAAAATGAGATGACCTACCAGAATTGGGAAGGAGAAGTTGTCTTTATCACACACATCCATGAGGGGAACTCCAAAGAGCTGTCCTGGCTTTGCGGAAGATGGGGCTGTGCACTGGTTGTGCTGGGAAGTGCTGGAACCCCGACAAAACGCCCTATCTCTGAAAGAACGGGTTTTCACAGTCTTCAGGCTGGAGTCTAAGGAAGAAGTGAGAGTACTCGTAGTAGTAGTTGTTGTTTAATATGTTGAACCTTCTTTTTCCTTTTTTTTTTTTTTTTTACAGATTTTATTTATTTTTTGACAGAGAGAGAGAGACAGCAAGAGAGGGAACACAAGTAGGGGGCGGGGGAGAGGGAGAAGCAGGCTTCCCTTGGAGCAGGGAGCCCGACTCGGGGCTCGGTACCAGGACCCCAGTATCATGACCTGAGCTGAAGGCAGATGTTTAACGACTGAGCCACCCAGGTGCCTCAGACTCATCTTAATTCCTGATGACTTGTATTTTCCTAAAACTTTCCTCAAAGTATGTGGTACGTGTCATGAAAACAAGAAATGTCAAAAATATGGAGGGATTGATGATACGTGTCTCCAGGTTCTGAATCGAAAGTCTACCTTCTAAGGTGGACTGCTGCCAGTTAGGTCTGATTAGCTAGGCTCAAATCATACTACCTCTAGTGTCAGGGGCACTTCTCCTAGTGCTATTAATGGCTTTTTTTGAATTACATCCATCATCTTATTTATTCTACACCACAATTCTAAGATTTAGACATTATTTTTATCCACATTTTAGAGATGAATAAACTGATGCTTAGCTGCTATAACGGGCCAAAGATAATATAGCTGGTAAATGGGGGTACAGGAATTTACACTCTGGAGAGGTTGTTTGACATCAAGTCAAGTTCTTTTTTCTCAAAGATGCCAATTCTTTTCAACCCATTTCAAAGGGCACTGGAATCCTGTGGTGCCTCAAGAGCCCCTGAGCCAAAAGAGGAGGGAGGGGAAGAAAGGCCCCTTTCTCTGGCTTCAACCAGCGCACATGTAATATACATAAATATATACATTATGTTTATATATTTATATAGTATCAGTATATAATTATGTAATATATATAACTACATAGATATATATATAGCACCCATTTAAATTTTGTGAGAAAAAGTTCCCAAACACTGTGGCATACCATGATGAGTCCTAATTCTGTTATGATCTACACTAGAAACTTCTTGAAGTCAGAGACCTCATCTTATCCTTTCTTTGGTCTCACAACAGTGTGGAACCTCCCTTGACCTGTGAGCCAGCCTTCGGACGAAGGAGCCCATGGAAATCCTTGCCCTGGCGATGCTCTGGGCTCCAGAACAGCTCTGTCTAAGCATCTCCCATGACCCCTGGCAGCCTTGCTGTCTGCTTCTCACTAAAGCCAATAAAATTATTCCTGGTACCTGCAGCCTGCTCGCTGTTATCACGACTCATTGAGTTCTCTCCCAAGAGGGAAGTGATGTCTTCTCCAAATATTTTAAGGCAATTTTCAATGAGAAATTGTACAAGAGAAATCTGTAACACAAAAAGACAAGAATGGGGTGCTCTTTTCCATAGGGCATAGTTATAAATCACATTATGTATATAGACCTTGGATCTAAGAAAGAATGTGAAAGATTTCCCAGAAAAATTCAGAACTGATAAAAATACATAGAGACCAGGAGCGCCTGGGTGGCTCAATCGGTCAAGCGTCTGCCTTCAGCTCAGCTCATGATCCCAGGGTGATGCGATCAGCCCTACATTGGGCTCCCTGCTCAGCGGGAAGCCTGATTCTCCCTCTCCCACTCCCCCTGCTTGTGTTCCCTCTCTCGCTGTGTCTGCCTCTGTCAAGAAAATAAATATAATCTTAAAAAAAATAATAAAATAAAAAACAGAGACCAGAATTCTCTAAGAAATAACTTAGGAAGAGTGATACTTTTCCGGGTACTTTGGGTACACATTTTAAAATACTGCTAATCAGTAGGCTAAAGTTTTAATATGTGGCCTAGTTTAATAGCCAACATTTTGGTATCAGTGGTTACATCATTAAGCCTAGGATAATTTTTGGGGCCCCTCAGTTGAGAATCTGACTCTTGATTCTGGCTCAGATCACTATCTCATGATGGTGAGATCCTGCCCAACATGGAGCCAACTTTGGGCTCCGTGCTCAGCGGGGAATGGGCTTGGGCTTCTCCCTCTCCCTCTCCCTCTTCTTCTTCCCCTGACCCGCTCACGCTCTCTCTTTCCCTCTCTCAAATAAATACATATCAAAATATAAATAAAACAAGGATAATTTTCAAAGTAGCCTACCTTATTAAAGTTTACTTATTTTATGTTTTTAAATTTTGTTTCCAGTTTTACTGAGCTGTAACTGATGTATAACATCTTATGAAACTTTATATAAAGTATGAACAAAAACTTAAGAAAACCATTTCTTAAATGAAGAAGTATCTTAAAGTTGGGAAGCAGAGATTTTGGTGGGGTTGTGAGGGAAAACCCACACAGCTGGAGAGAAAACGTATCTGTCTGTCTAACTTCAGTCCCTTCTCACGCATTGCTTTGCCTCATGCTGGCTCTCTCTGTGTGAGCTTGGGGAAGACCTGTCATCTTATTAGGATATTCTGGAATCTCTTGCTAGTTTCCATATGACGTAGCAGAGGTGAAATAGTAGCTGAGTACTTTTCTAGATGAGCCACAATTGGCAGAGGAAGGCCAATGTGTTTGGAGCCATGGGGGCTCATATTGCCCAAGCCACCCAGGATGTGCCAGTGATGACCGGAGGAGCTGGCTGTTGTCGCCATTGTGTAGTGAGGAAACCATGGCTTTGCCCAAGGTTACGAGTCCCTCAGGGATTAGGCTGAGAGTTGAACCTTGACTGGTGAAGCTCCAAAGCCCAGGTTCTTTCCTATCGTATCACACGACTCTTCTCTCTCTCGTTTAGTCAGTCTAGTGTTTAGTCTCCTGGAGGGTGAAGAAGTGACTCGACTGCTCCGAGTTTCCCGTTTAACGACACCCCTTCCCAGACCCCGCCAGAGTAGCCTAAACAACTCTGCCACTCCACAGGGGCCTAACGAAAATGTGCACTTCACAAGGTTCCATCCGTCAGAGTTACTACTGCACATGTCCGGTTCAAAATAGGGTTTCTACCCCTTGGGGGACAAAAATGAGAGCTCTCATTACCTTTTTTATCAAGTTGTCTTCCAATTCCAAGGTGCCGGAATCAGGTGGGTAAAGAACGCTTGGGGCTATACAAACGGATAAATTATAAGCTGTCATCTGATTGGATGAGGAATGTTGCTCAATGTTGTATAGCACTCCAAAAAGGTATCGCAAGAGAACAATATTTGCTCTTGGCAGCTGGGCTAAAAGCCTAAGGTCAGAAAAACACACTTTAAATTAGGTAAATGATTCCACTTAAGAGGTTGGAAAAACAGAGACAGGGAAAAGGATACATCCTTGTATATCTAGCACACAACCCCTCTCTAGCAGAGTTCCAGGCATGAATGTAGACAAAATTGTTGCACTGAATTTAGTTCCTGAGCCAGATAAACACTTCTCTGGTTAGTTAAATGTTTGACAGACTTTTAAGGTCATAGCCCTGGCAGTTGATGCTCTTGCATGTGTCTTGAACCAGGGAATTTCGTCTACAAGGTTCATGGATCCAGAAGGTGTCAAACGGCCAAGGAGTCCACATTAATAAGATCAGGAGAAGAACAATAATAGCCCTAAAGCGTGCCTCTATTCTGAAGCTGACCCCCATGGCTTTGAAGAATTGAAACTCTTTGACATTCGTCATGATTATAGTGGCCAAAGCTGCAAAACGTAAGCCAATGTTTTCCTAATAGTATGTTGGGTGTATTTTGGAGATGTGACCAGAGTAGAGTAATTATTGCATCGTTACCTCCGCGCTGCAGTCATCTTCTCCTCTTCGTTCCCTTGATCAATAACACCGAGCCATTTGTCATAGAGATCAGACAAAAATATACATCCTGGGATATTTCTTAGGAAATACTTGTGGAGATAAAAATAAATATGTATATATATTACAGAAAATATGTATTGGAAATATTACAGAGAAAATATGTAGTTAAAAAATTCAGTTCAGCCCCCACTTCCTTCACAGATACCCAAACTGGGACCCACACGGAGCTTGGCTCTGACTCTCCATTGACTTGCACACGCAGCATCAAGTGCTTGGATATTCTCCCCCTAAATCTTAGAGGCATTAAAGCAGAGCTTAGGCTGTGGTAGAAATGAAGATAAAGCTCCCTTCTATCATCTAGAACTTATTTTCTTTGTGTGCTTTTTTTGCAAAGTACCACAAACTGACAGGGTCTGGCTATAGACCATCCTAAATCCTATTAGCTTCTTGGACAGAAATACGCTTACCCATGTTGCTTGTTTTAGACACAGTGCTAGCTCTTAACTCTAGCAAGAAAAGGCCTGAAACAATCGAAACAGAAACAGGTGGGCTCTTGCACACATATTAGGAAAGAACTAGGTCTTCTCACTCGGGGTATGTGTGCTCCCTGGAAGAAAGCTACTCGCACAATTGCTTCATTCTTCCTTTTCTTAACTGTCTAAAAGTCGAGAGTCTAATAGTAGACTCACTGAGGTCCTGAGGATAGATTCATTTCTAGATTAGGTCCATTCCCAGTTTTTTGACATGATATTATCAAGGCCAAAGTTGCAGAGTCTGTTTCTCCACCAAGATCCATCAACTTCAGGAAGAGAAAACTTTAGAAATGTCTAAGCACTATGCCCACATGTGCATACCCTCTTCCTAGTCGGTGCTTATAACACCGAATCAGGAAGGAACCTCCTAACTCTTTTTTTTTTTAATGATTTTTTTTTTAAAGATTTTATTTATTTATTTATTTAAAAGAGAGAGAGAGAGAAACAGCATGAGAGGGGATAGGGTCAGAGGGAGAATCAGGCTCCCTGCTGAGCCGGGAGCCCGATGTGGGACTCGATCCCAGGACTCCGGGATCATGACCTGAGCCGAAGGCAGTCGCTTAACCAACTGAGCCACCCAGGCACCCGGAACCTCCTAACTCTTGCTAGAAAATCGATTCCATGTGCTCACCTTACAGAGGGCAACACTCATCTTGCTACGTAATGTATCAGCATTCTTCTCCTGTCTCCTGATGCCTATATGTATATTACTACTGGATATCACTATGACCGCAGTGTAGGAGTGGTTACCTAAGTCATTTCTGGACTTTGCTATTGATCACATCTTCGAACATTAACGGGGGACAAGGGAAGACCAAATGTGACTGAGATTCTAAGACTGTAGTCATTACTACGTTAACATAGGGTTGTTCAGAGCTGTTCATAAGTGCCAAGGTGGATGGATTAAATTCTTTCCCTGTTCTATTTCTTTTGGAAACTTTGCCTTCACTAGGAGGGTGGTGAGAATGTTTGCATGGGTAAACAGTGTGTATGTGTCAGTGCGTATTTTGAAATTTATTATCATGACTAGTAGTCATTTCAGTATTAGTATTTTGCATGGCGACTTCAGGAGTGAAGGCAGGGTAGGCGGTGTGTGGTGAAAACAGAAAGAATTTCTAACATATGGGGCTTTTAACTCCTAAAGTAGCTTCCTTAAATTTTGATTTTGTCAAGCGTTTTTCAGCTTGTCAGGTTCTTAATCTATTATGCCCATTATGGTTCTTGAGCAGTCATGATGAAAGACACCAATCATAGCTTCAGTTACTCGTGTGTGGATAATGCTAGAACCTTCCCTACCTTTAAGACGGATGCGACCACATGAACAGATTCGCTGTACAGGTCCACTTTGACCCCAGAATTTAGTTTCTCCTTTAGGACCCTGGTTGATTTTATATTGGGTGATTTGCTGAAGATGCATTCTGTGAGGGACCCTTTTTGATTAATAAGGGAAAGCATATCCTGTAGGAAGAAAAGAAAATTATATCGCATCTCATACCCCAAACGCAGAGCTCAAGCTTGCCTCCGTTTTGAAAGAGGAGGGGAATGCAATGGTACACTGTTTTTGAGCTGAAAGGACTAAAGTCAATTTAGATTGTTTTTTTTTTCAGTGTCTCTCTATATACTTTCTACCCATATATCCATTTTACAGTCATACACTGAAACATTTTAAACACTTCTTTTAAGCAGATTTTCCTTTCCATTGAGTTTCCACTCTTAAATCAAAATTCTCTGCTTCAAGGCCTTTGCACAATCACCGTCCGTTTCCTACTTTACCATTCTTTTCTCATTATTGCCTTACATAGATGCTCTCCGCCAAGTATGGAAGTCTATTTAGGAAATACACATTTCCCATTTGTTTATTTCTCTTTAAGTGAGTGTATACTCCATTCCTACTTGTTCTATTTCTTTCCCTCTTTTAAAGTCAGGCTCAGAAACTCTCTTCCCCTTCTCTGATTACCCTCCCTTCTCATGAGTCTTTCATTGTCTTTTGCTGTATCTTCATGTCCTCTCCCTGCTGTGTAGAATCTTAATAAGGGCTGGACTCAGGGAATAAAATGGATCTGAAGTCTATTATGCTACTTATCTATTGTGTGAGCTGGGGCACATACATCCTGTACTGAGGCTTTTCCGATTCATTTAAGAAGTGTGGAGGATGATAATCCTAGCTACCCTCTAAATTTGCTGTGATGCAAGGACCTGGGGTAGTAGCTAGCAGGTAACATGCTAGCTAAGATGATACATTTCTTCATAGCTAGCAGAACGTTCCCTACATCCCGTACAGTGCTTGCAGAGACACCGAATACTCAGTCAATGTCCACACTGACAATTCACTACAGCAGTTTGAGATAACACAGGCCAAACTCTGTGGCTTTCATTTGACATATTCTGTTAGGATTAACAGATTCCTATTTGCCAGAGGATGAGTCTATGCTCGTGTCAGATGTTTACAGTTGTTAGACTGAGTAGACTCTGCTGAAGGAGACTTGAGACTCATGTGAGTTCAGGAAGGCAATGAGGGGAGAGTGTGAAGATGAGGTGGACTCTCAGAGACTCACATACACAGAGTCCATTTTGACTGATCTGAACAAGCCTCCGCATGTCTTTGTGGAAACAAGACCCAAGTGGAATGGAGAATGTCTTTTCCTGTTGTATTTGCCTCATGACTCTGCAGGACCGAAATCAGATTCTATTCTTTGAAATAACAGTAACAGAGCTTCTCAGCCAAAGCCAGGGGCTGTCTAATGACTTCTCCATTTGGGAATAGATTTGGATGAGGACACGTGGCCTCTCAGAGTGTCCCCTCCTCAGAAGGGCTATAGAAGACCAAAAGGAGATGACCTACCAGGATTGGGAAGGGCAAGTTGTCTTTATTACACACATCCATGAGGGAAACTCCAAAGAGCTGTCCTGGCTTTGAAGAAGGTGGGGTTGTGCACTGGCTGTCCTGGCTAGTGCTGGAGCCCAGACAACAGGCCCAGTCTCTGAAAAAACCGCTTTTAACTGTCTTCTGCCTGTAATCTAAGGAAGAAGTGAGATTAGTAGTAGTAGTTGTTGTTTTATTCGCTTAACCTTCTTTTCTTTTTTTTTCTAAAGATTTTATTTATTTTTTGATAGAGAGCCAGTGAGAGATGGAACACAAGCAGGGGGAGCGGGAGAGGGAAAAGTAGGCTTCCCACCCAGCATGGAGCCTAATGCAGGGCTCAATCCCAGGACACGGGGATCATGACCTGAGCCCAAGGGAGACGCTTAACAACTGAGCCACCCAGCCATCCCGCTTAACCTTATTTTCACCATTCCCATTCTACGGTACATTCACTGCAATGGCTAGAAGAGGGAAACTGAGGCATTTTTTGTGTAGAATTTTCCATGTTTTGAAATTGGCCAATAGCATTCTTATGGTGTTAACAGTTGTTCCCCAGATCCTGCAAACTGATGGTTAAACCTAGAGACTTGATCAGACTTAGTGTCAATGCTTTCAATCCCATCTACTGCCCGTTGTGCTTTATCACGAGGCACTTCACTTGTTGTTTGTTTCCTATTGGTAAGTATGATTAGTGGATTCATCCAGTGTCAGATCTGATTTTAAAAGCTCAAAAGATCTGGTATTCAAATCAAGCTGAGTTTGTTAATCATCTGCTTTCACAGTGAGTCTCCTTCCAGTCTTAAGTTTCCTCTTTGGCTTTCTGAGTGCTCAACTTTTTTTTTTTTTTTTTAATTTTATTTATTTATTTGGCAGAGAGAGACAACGAGAGAGGGAACACAAGCAGGGGGGGATTGGGAGAGGGAGAAGCAGACTCCCACTGAGCAGGGAGCCTGATGCAGGGCTAGATCCCAGGACCCTGGGATCATGACCTGAGCTGAAGGCAGACGCTTAACGACTGAGCCACCCAGGTGCCCCTGAGTGCTCATCTTTCTATGATCAAAAGGATCTGCCTCTCATGACATGATCCGCCTGACCCCACTTCTCAGGTGGCCTCTGGTGTCTCTGCTCTGGGCCATCCCCAAGGATGACTCCCTGCATTCAGGGTTCTTGGGAAATAGTCATTACATGCTGGCTATGTGGTAAGATTCCAGGTGACTGTGTTTTCTTGTGATACCCCACCAAGCTACCCAGAGATGACTTTTTTTTTTGTAAATTATGTTTGATATTTACGGAAAAGAGTCTAATCCACAATGAATTGCACCCAATTCCTCACACATACTCAAACATACATGTATATACACCATACCAGTACAAGGCTTGAAAGAAAACATACAAAAAGAAAAACAATGAGAGATTATGAATGCCTGATTTATCCCCAATTTCCAGAGATGATTTTGAATTACCCAACATTCCCTATCAAAGGAATGCAGAAGAAGAGCTTTACAAAGAAAAGGTGATCTGCAGTGAAAAGCTGAGTTGAAAGTTTCTACTGCTCAGCTATGAATGTTTTCCTTATAAGATACCTTAACATTTGCTTATAAAATCTGCTTAAATAACTGAATTCTTTAAAAGTCCACAGAGGAGCCAAGCTGTAGAAGGATAAACAAATGAGCAACATTTCACCAAACACCCATAAACACCTGTCCACTGGGCTTTTCTGGGATGTAGTGAGTGCATCACCGTATCCACTCACGTGGGTGGCAACACTCATGGCACTTGACCAGAGAGACCAGGATCTAAGAACCAGAAGCATCCTGGTTCTGCCACCTAGTTAGATTACTCAAAAATTCTTAAGCTTTGGTTTGCTTAACTTTAACATAAATGCTGCTGCCTACAACTCGTTGAACTAAATGTAATGTACTACTCAGCACAAGGCATGGCTCGTGGCAGCCTTGATAAAAGTAATTTCCTTGCTCAGAAGGCCTCAGGCAGTCTAGACGTCAGTCTCTTCCCCCTCCAAAGCAGACATCACTCCCATTCTCTATTTGATTTTGCAACCTCTAGAAGGTAGGCAATCATGAAGGATGGCTACCACTTTACTTAACTAAGGCTCTTTCTTCCTGCTCTGAAATTGATACCGCTACCATTTTAAAAGGAGAGAAGAAAGAAAGCAAACACATTCTTAAATCCAGGAGGAGATTCCTGTACATCAAAATGTATGCATTTGCTGAAGATACGTGTTAATATGTAAGTTGAGTTGTTGTATGCAACCTGGGTTCCCTACTCTTCCCCTAGTTTTATTATTTCTAAAACTACCCAAATATATTCCATTCTTCAGCTTTAATAAGAAGAATGCTCTTAAGAAGAATGTTGTATCCCTTGGTACAAAGCTATATATCTAGCTACTCTATGAGTATACAGAAAATAAGTACACATTGAGTCCTATACTTTCTCCAAGGTATTTTCAGGCTTAGCTGGATGTTTCATAATGTACATTATTTGCTGTTAGAGGTCATGTTGCCTCTATTACTAATAAAAATATATGCTATAGCCATGAAAAATATAGGAATGATTAAACAAGCTAACTTTATGGAAACCTATTCTTTCTTAAACAGTCCTGGCAAGATTTGGGTTAATGTTTCCTAATGCTTGAATTAGGGTATGAATATTAAAAAATAAAATTTTTGAAACTTTGTGCTTATAGAATCACAATCATAACAATAAAATACTTTCTATTTTGGCCCAATACTTCTCAGATGAATAACACATTTTCATCAGAGAAAAAAATATCAATGGGAGAATACTGGAATGGTAGGGAAAAAAATAGCAAGAAGGAAGATGAAAAAGCCCTGACCATAAACATTCAGTCTAGCTCCAGCCTTGACCTGTGTCTGAAGCAGACATGGAAAGTGGGGGCAGAATTGAGACTTGAATTCTAACTGTAAGCCCAAGGCCACTTCAGCCTAAGCCCAGAATAAATCCAATTCAGTTCCATAACTCTTTACTCCACTGGAGTTCTTCCATTCCAGGTGCGTCTAAGCCATGCAGTCATTTGATTCCATCCTGTGATGGCCTGAGATACTAGATAAAACCCTGGAATAGGGAAGACCTGTTTCCAGGCCACAAACAGCTTGTGCTCTAAGAAGACACACAGATGTGTACTCACATAATTATATGTAGAAAGTGTTCTGGGGATACAGAGAAAGGAGCTAACAGTCTACCTAGGAGAATTAAAACAAGCACACAACCTTCCTCGAAGTGAGTTGGGTCCTAAGACCTTTGGGTTTCTCTAAGCTCGATTCTGTGCAGTTTTGGGGTTCTTGCCTCTACTGTTCCTCCCCACCCCCCACAGAGAGAGTGAGCTCTGTGTCCTCAATTTGTGGGCAAGAGTGGAGACATGAGCCAAGAGGAGACACCTGAAGAAAGGGAAGGGGCTCACCTCTCCCTTGCTCATTCTGCGCCGGGTGCCTGGGCTTCAGGATGAACCGGCCTTGCATCTCTGCGAACCCCTGCTCCAGAAGGAGGGACTCCTGGAGGGTGGAAGGAGAGATGGAGTCCTCTGGTGTCTGCGGCAGCAGTGTGGTAGATGGAAGATGGCTCATTTTAATTCCATAGGGATGTTTATGTCCTATATGGAAAAAATATAGATTCAGGCTGATGGTGATGGCTCTGATCAAATCCCCCTTCCCATGAGTGTATGCATCACACTGGTATATGCTGCTATTCTCCTGGGGCTTCTGGCACTCACTCTGTGCCTCCTGAGTGAGCATCATATTCGCTCTTGTTGGAGACACCCTGCAGAAAGCAGGTGCCCAAGGAAAAGATTTTAAAAAGAGAAAAAAAATGTAAAGCATGTTACTTTACTTGGAATACAAAGATTCATCAGTGCATTGCACAATGCTGACTTTCGCTGTGTTTCCATCTGAGAATATTTAAGGCCTTCTAGTTTCTGCCTTGACACTAACGAGATCTGCACATCTTAGGCAAATTACTTGACCCCTCTGAGCCTTACATTCATCCTTTGAAATGCTTGCCCTCACACAAACTTATAAGGATCAGAGTAAATATATTAATATGCATTGGTGGGTAATATTTTTTAAATAATTGAACATATATATTAAGAATTGCTATTCTCTCTCACATAATGTCAGTTGAGCAGATTTTTTTTTCATTTCCTTTTGTCAATTTCTAGAGGCAGAGCTACTCAAGGGCAGTGGGATGGGTTGCCTTTATGCTTTATACTTCCCTCCCACTGCTGCCCTTCCTCCAAGGGGAGTCCTGCCAGGTGATGATCAGAGGGAAGGCTGAACAGTGTTGGGAACCCAGAAGCAAAGTGCAAAACGATGTTTACAGAGTGGAAAACTGCACCCAGAGTCAGTGAGAGTTGCCTGCCAAGTGATTTGTTTTGTTCTTGTATGCTTTAAATTGTTTCCTCTCTATAGAATTCTCAAAGACCCTGTGCTATAGGATATGGATCTCATTTTTTAAGAACAGAATGGAAGTTCTCTTTCTGTCATTTCTGATTTATTATTGAATGTAACTTGGGGAGCTTTTGCTGTTCCTTCTCATCTGTCATAGATGCAGTGTCATTGATGTGTTCACAAGAATCACAGTGACTTCCCTCTTTTAAGGAAAAAGAAGCTTCTACGACAGCAATACAACCAAATCACAAAGATAACCAGGAGATAATCCGCAATTGAGAATTGAGAGCATTGGTAAAAAATGCATTTTGAATGCTGCCAATGGATCATCATGAATGACAGGCTCTCCGGATTCCTTAGAGCTGCCTTGGTGTGTGAAGCTGCTCAAAGTCTAAAAAGTTATCATCTATATTGTTTTACCTAAATTAATGCACTTTATTAAAATAAATATATTTAAGTATTTGACTTTTTTCCTTTTTGTGGTTGGCCGACTTTTACAGAGATGTCAATATTAATATGAAACATGAAATGGTGGGGGGGATTTTTTTCCTCAGCTATGCCCTTGGTGACTCTCTGTATTCTAAGACTGGGAATATACATTTCGTAGAAAGAAATTGGTTATTTAGATTTCTAGATCACTTGAAAATATTCTTTAGATAACTTGAAAAAGAGTAATAGCCTCACGGGATTATTTTCTTTTTAAGATTTTATTTATTTATTTGTCAGAGAGAGAGAGAGAGCACAAGCAGGGGGAGCGGCAGGCCAAGGGAGAAGCAGCTCCCCACTGAGCAAGGAGCCCAGGACCCTGGGATCATGACCTGAGCCAAAGGCAGACACTTAACTGAGCCACCCAGGCATCCCGCCTCACAGGATTATTAAAAAGATTTTGAAAAACGCATGTAAGAAGGAATGCTCTAAGATTTCTAGCAGAAATCATTGTCACCATTACCATACATTACTATACTTCAAGGTCTGCTACAGATCCTCTCTTTTTTCTCTTGTTTTTTAATCCTTCTATTTTTGGTAAGCACTGAACAATTTTGCTAATCCAAAGATTTTTTTTTAGAGGACTTGTGCTAATAACTATTTTAGGAGAGGTGTAATCTGTTTATCAATAACCTTAAGAACAGTGATGGAAAAAGCCTGAGAAACAACAAAGTGCAGGTAGTTTAGTCAGTGAAGACTTGAGGAGTTTAAATGTGATTATCTCATTCTCTTTATGATGCTGAGAAAACTTCTGGGCACAGAGCAGGTGTTAAATACATACCTATACCTGGATTCAGAGACATGATTGGATTTTAGCGGATTCTCACAAAATAGAGGCTATTTAGTTGTTAGGAACTGGAATTCAAGACTGGAATATGAAAAATAAATGTATGGGAAAAAAAAATTCCAATTCTATGCTTTCATACCTAAGTGAGTAAATAAGTAAGTAAACAATAAACAAAAAAATTTTTAAGACAGCTCCGTTTGTCAGGTAAAATGAAGTAGAAACGAAAAATTTACATTTCTCTCCCTAACTAGACCTTAAGCTGATGAATGAAGAGATGTCCTCAGTGCCTGGGAACAAGTAAGCACCTGGTAATTCTTTAATAAACGTGAGAGTGAATATTGCATGTGATTTTCACTTTTAAGGGTATTTAAGCTGAAGACAGAACAACCATTACTTTGAGATGTAGAGTTACAATTTTGAACCTAATCAATCCCATCTTAGATTTTCCCTGACACTTACCAGTGAGTGGGTGTGGGGACGCTTCCTTGCCAGCACTCACCCACAGCTGGTAGTCTTTCTCAGAGCCCTTGGAAACAAAAAGAACTATGCATCATAACAAATCTTTCACAGTACTTGAAGAACACATTTCCTTTGCATTTCTCTGTTTCCAGAAAGAAAGAATTGGGGCCAGTATAAATGCCATTTGGTCCATGGAGGTAGCTACAGTACTTGTTAACTTGTTCCCTCATAGCCTCCAGTGGACCGTCCCAGGTTCTTGTCATTTTTGATAAAGGCCAGGAAACCACAGTACAATCAGCCCCTCACGGTGTGGGTGGCCCATGGCCTAAGAAATCACAGTTGTGCCCCTTCGCTAAGGAGGAAACTTCTAATCTCAGAGTCCTGCCTTCCGCTGTCTCTAGATTCCTTGGATAATGCTGGCTTTTGCCGCCAAATGTCCCTGCCCTGACATGCATATTGTCCAGAGAGCCATATACCCTGCTATGACTATTCCTGAGCAAAGTAACTTGAAAGGCATCAATAGTTCCGCAGCCCTGGGCAAAAGGAGACAAACGCCCAAGAGGCCTTGAGGAGTTAGTGGACTGAAGTCAGCCACTGGCTTTGGTGCAGGCAAGCCCCACTTCAGGGAGAGAAAGAACAAGGACTCTAACCTAGACAACATATCAGATGCAGAAAACAATTACTCCCAGCAGAATTACCGCCCAGTAAACCTGGAAGTCCTACTTGAAACAAACACATCTAAATTATAAAGATCGCTGAACTATTTTAGAGAGTCTTCCAGGAGACTAAAGCAAAAAATGTTTGACATGGAGTTGTTGGTGATAGGTACTATGCTTGACCTGGACTCCTGATTAAAAATCATGGTCTTGCCCTTATGAAGAAAGGTCATAGGTATGGACACAGACACACACACAGACACACGCAGACACACAGACACACACACATAGCTAAATCTGCTCAAAATTGTATTGCAAATAACTCGTGAGAGCTAGTAAGGTAGGGTAGGGTTTGGAAATGCTATGCTGGAATCCCTTAAATCAGGCATACATAAAGCCAAATAACCCCAATTCTTCATTAAAACAGAAATTCTTTGTGTGGTGAGATTGATCACTTTATGCAAAGGAAAATCACAAACATGAAATAAAATGAGCTTCATCATTAATCAATCTCCTCAACTTCATCCCTAAAACCACTCACTCTCTGTCTAAGACTTAATTCCTATTTAGGGTATATATATCATACAGGTTAGAAATCAATGTAGATATGTGCTTTAGTCAGTACATATAAATTCAATTTTATTTCAGATATATTATTAAATTTTGTTTGTACAGAAATCATTGATTTCTTATGCTAAATTCCAGTTGCCCTGAATTTTTAAGGGGCTTTATTATACCATTGGGTCAGACAGAATTTAAGTAAGAATCTTGTAATTATGTCATGTCATAATAGCAAGACATTTTTGCATTTATAGAGGATTTTATATAAGAAGCTGTGCTTTACAAGTGCTCCCTTCAGTTCTGTCCATCTGACTATCACTCTCCCTCTCTTTTCCCTTAGAAAACCTCATCCTCAAATATGTCCATGTCTTTCATCAAAAAAAAAAAAAAATCCAGCAACTCACACCAGCGCCATCAAAACATAAAGGAACAGGCCGTTAAAACCAAAACAAGATGAAAGTGATATGTACGCAACTGCCCCCAGATCATGGTCTTATTCAGAACTTGTCCTCTTTACCAGTTCATAAGGGGTGTGAGCCGCCTCATCCCAAGGAACTGCATCAAGAGGAGGTAGCTTCTAGCCATGTGGTCTTTATGTCAAAATGTACAACAAAACATATAATTTAGGATTCATCTAACTGGGATTGAGTCCTTGGGTGATGACCAGGGTAAACAGGGATGGGGAGGAATCAGGAATGAAGACACAGACAGAAGAGTCCAATAGAGGAGGAAATATTTAGAAACTTAGAAATATTTTATTGTCTGTGTATAAAATATATACAATAAACTGCATGTTGTTATTAGCACTCTAAAATTATAGCCCAATTTTATGCTATGATTTTGAATTCGCAGAAAATTTAAAATGGGAAGACAAGAAGAGCACCCATGTATAGGCTAATAATATAGCTTTGCTGCCTTCAATTTCTAAATCTGGGGGACAAAATATGACTATGATATGTATAATAATCAGCTGTCTTATAACGGGAGGTACACAACACACACACACACACACACAAATCTCAAAAGTCAAAGATGGTTTTTAAATTAAAAATAGTTTGCAAGGGTACTTACAGTTATTCCTAGCATTGGTAGTGACATGTTGATAATGTCATTCACTGTGTCTGAATTTGTTACTGTTACAGTTACAGACTGTAAAAAAGAAATGAGAAAAATTGCTATAAATTTTTAAAAATTTAAAGCAGGTGACCAAATAATTATTGTCAAATTATTATCCATACTCTAAAGGCAAAGCTTGTTTTCAGTTAATGACAAAGTAAAGCATATGTAGAGCACACACCCTTGATTATATTTTCATTTCTTTACATAACATGAAGCTAGTAGGAAACATTTCAGTGAAACATATATTTCCCTTCAAGGATTTGTGGCTTACAAAATATAGCAGCTTAAGCAAGAAAGAGAAAAACAGAATT
Source organism: Mirounga angustirostris (assembly GCF_029215605.1). Classification (NCBI taxonomy): domain Eukaryota; kingdom Metazoa; phylum Chordata; class Mammalia; order Carnivora; family Phocidae; genus Mirounga; species Mirounga angustirostris. The sequence continues at coordinate 54,765 of NW_026991777.1, read as the reverse complement.
CCACGAGGGGACATGAACTGACCCTCAGCTCCATAAGGCTATTCCCAAAATAGAGAGGGGAGATAGTTTAAAAAGGAGGAGCTAGATACTTTTCTCTCTTCGCAATTACATACTCAGTTTCAGCAAAATCAGAATAAGAACCGTCTGTGACAGACATTTAAAAAAAAAAAAACTATTTAGTCAATACTTTCTTTGTGTCATCATGGTTACTAAGATTTCCATTGTTGAAATCTGTTGAGACAAATAAAACCAATGAGTCTAGGAAATGAGACTGAAAATGTTAGAAGTTTATATTCCATTCGCAACTCTGACAGTGAGTAGTTACTTATAATATCTCTCTATCACACCTTATATTGAGAAACTGCTCCATACAACAAGGAAAACAGTTATTGAAAATTATCTGAAAGGGATGGATAGGAATCTGAGATGATATCGATAAAAGTACCCGAATTCCAAAAGACATTTTAAAAGAGGACAATATGTAACCAACCACGCATACACTTTTTATAACATTATTAGGCAATGAGGCCTGTGTTCTTTGAGAAACAGTGCATGAAGAAGACAAGCAACAGAAGTGGACACTCACAGTCCTTAAAAATATTAAAAACAAAGTTAAAAGAAACTTGTTCTTTCATTGTATTTTTCTTCTTATGAATTGAAATGCAATTGCTTGATATGACAGATGGCCCAAAAGTTGCTTGATAATCGAACTTGTATAAACAAAAGTGTTCATTGATTTCAAACTACTTGAGCTTTAAGGATTATAAAAAAAAGTGTTCAGAACCTAGCAGTAGGACTCAGAGCACCCAAACTCAAGGATATCCTATGTTAAATTGTCTAGGAGGGGCTTCCTATGTTAAATTGTCTAGAGGATTCAAGACTGGGTCTTAGCTTGAAATTTAGTTAGAAGTAATGGCTCTGCTATTTTTTTTAAGATGTCTGAAAGCCTTTCAGTACAACTTAAAAAGTTTCCCACAAATTTTTTTTTTTTTTTAAGATTTTTGTTTATTTATTTGTCAGAGAGAGAGCACAAGCAGGGGGAGCCACAGGCAGAGAAGACAGAGGGAGAAGCAGGCTCCCCTTTGAGCAGGGAGCCTGATGCAAGACTCCATCCCAGGACCCTGGGATCATAACCTGAGTCGAAGGCAGATGCATAACTGACTGAGCCACCCAGGCATCCCTCCCATGAAATCTTTTTAAAGAAAAAAAAATCTCTTTTGAAATACTAATAATCACTTTTTAATTTATCTGGTCTGCAAGATAATGGTTTTCATGGTATAAGGAACATACTATGTTCAAAATAGTAATTCCAGAGATGTATGTATATTTTCCTGCATGTTGTAGGTTCTCCAAAACAGATAAATTCCAGTAGATAGAGCTCTCTGTAAACAAATGACTTCAGAAAAATAAGCTGCTTTTTGAAATAATTTAAAAGAAAAAGAAATGTTACTTTTTTTTATATGAGTCAAAGTGTTACTTAATATATGAAGAACAAGGAATATGTGATCAATTCTCAAGAGCTGAAGCCAACCCTGAGATGATCTAGATGTTCAGACTGTTAGCCAAAAACAGCTATTACAATAATGCTCAATGATACAAATGAAAATATGCTCACAATAAACGAAAGAGGCATCTTAGCATAGAAACTAAAAATATTTAAAAACAGAAATTTTTTATCTGAAAAATATCTTAAAGAAAAAATTTACTGACTAGGCTACATTGCATAATGGAGATGACAAAAAGAAGTCAGTGATTTGAAAATAGATAATAGAAATTATCCTGTCTGAAGAAGAAAAGGGGAAAAAAAGATTGAAAAAATTAAGAGTCTGAGGGATCTATGAACAATATGAAAGGGTCTAATATACATATAACTGGACTCTCAGGAGGAGAGGAGAGAGAAAATGGGGAAGAAAATATTTGAGGTAATCATGATCAAAATTTCCCAAATTTGGTGAAATTAAATTTATAAATTCAAGAAGTTCAGAATATGCCAAATAGGACAGATTCAAAGAAAACCATGCTTTGATACTTCATAGCCACACTGCTAAAAACCAAAAATAAAGAGAAACTCTTGAAAGCAGCTAGAGAAAAATGACAAATCACCTACAGGGGATTAACGTTTGATTGATCACAGACTACTCATCAGAAAGCACAAAGACAAAAAGACAGTGGAACATCTTTAAAGAGCTGAAAGGAAAAAGTTTGCGAACAAAATTCTACATCCCTCAAAATATCCTTCAAGAGTGAGTGTGAAATAAAGCCATATTCAGATAAGAGAAATTAAGAAAATCTGTTTGCACCAGGTCTGCACAAGAAATGCTAAGGATCATCTCTCTAGGATGAAATGAAAACAGTGTTAGAGGGAAACTTGGATGTTCAGGAACAAGTGAAGAACATTAGAAATGCTTATTTTGTGTAAATTATACATAAATAAAGTTGATTTTTAAAGATTTCAAGGTAATTTTCCATGGAAAATTCTGAGTGTAACCCACTGCCACAGCTGAAATCAAAGCAGGCAGAGACAAGAGTGTGCTCTGCTGCTAGAGAACCCTCTGGCCTTATCTCCTTCATGCAATGCATCTACCTGGTGCTTAGAAACCAATCAAAATATTTGCATGGCTTTTGCTTTGGCCAGGAATAACTACCCCTTTTTCCACCTTCAAATACTATTTTGTGTGACCTAGAGCTACTGTAAAGTATAACAGGAAAAAAAAAAATGTCACTTAAAGATACCCAAAGTATCTTGTTCATCATTGCAAATGTCTTGGCTACTGCACTACAATTTCAGAAATCAAATTTTATACCAAGAATGGGCAACTGGTTTGATTTTTTTCCCCCCAACAGCCAAAAGAAAATGAGATAGAAATATGCTGATCCCTTAAAAGTGTCATCCCTCTGAGCTCAATTCAACCCTGATATTCCTTGGATCAAAAGACCTTTCAAAACCCCTCTGCAGTTGATATAACTACTAAGTGAAATACCTGACCCTTGAGTAGATCCTGTACTGGAAAGGAGACATTATTGAGGTCAACTGACAAAATGGGAACATGGAAGGCAGAGTAAAGTATTACACCGATGTTAAATTTACTAAAGGTGATAACTGTGTGATGGTGATATAAGAGGATATCTTTATTCTTGGGAAATACCTAGGTTTAAGGATAAAGGGCCATGGCATTTGTATGACCCTCAAAAATAAGTATAACATACACATAATAGGGACAGAGAAAGAAAATAAATGATAAAGCAAGTGGAGTAAAATGTTACTAATAGCTGAATCTAGGTAAAGGGTGCATGGGGTGTTTTTTGTTTTATTTTTATACCTACAACTTTTCTGTGAGTTTACAGTTATACCAAATAAAGCGTCAATGGGGGGAGGGTGGAGAACTGTGGAAACAATCCAAACCATTCTGTACATAAGTAGTAACCATTGGGAAAAAATGTTTACTTCTAGTAGGAAATACCTGCATGTGAAAATCACCTTATTACAAGCCAGTGTTGTTGCTATTAGAAAGAACCAGGGAAATATTATGGATATTTAACATGCAATATTCTTTTCATGCTTAAGTACTGTGGCATGGATTCCTCTCACTTCATATTACCTAGGATTCACTCTTTATGTATACAAAGACACGTGTAGACAGGAAAATACATTTTCCCACATGGTACTTTTCTAAATACTCTCTCTCTTCTTATCTCTTGCTCTCTCCTTCCTACCTCCCCATCTCTCCCTCCCTCCCTCTCTCTATCTCCATCTCCATCTCTTTCATTCTATCTGAATCAGGAACATGGAATTTAATTTTTGGTCTTAAAAACACTTACACAGGCACAGTTCTTGATGTCCTCAGTGAAGATTCTGAGAGGAATGCTTTTGGGCTGGTCCTTCTCTTTGGCCAGATTGATGTACCTAATCAAATTCAATAATAACCCCAAATAGAGTAGGATGAATTAGCTATTAGCTTACTTTCAAATTGATCTATGTGGCTAAAATTTTCAACATACTCTGTTATTTTTAAATGCATGTAAATAAACTCAGCAACATCAAATTATGGGTTGGAAGAAAACATGCAAAACTATTTCAGGAAAGTAAGACATGACTCAGAAAACAACAGGTTGCTCTTGTCATGTAAGATGTGAGTAGCGGATCCAGTCATCAAAGCTTTCCTGCCTAGACTGGAGGGCCCAGCACCTTCAAGGGTAGGAATGAGAAGGTGCTTTGAGCATCACTCAGGAGAGTAAATTGCACTTAAGAAAATTTAATATGTATCTTTTGAGAATAATGTTAGCTCCAATCATTAGGTCTGAGAGAAGGGGAAGATGAGAGTGATAACCAGAATTTCATCAAAAATAAGCAATATGTGCATGTAAATAAGAGCAGATTATTTGCAGTAGCAGCCAGGGTACATCTAAATAAGAAATTATTTGAGGATAGTCTAACAATTTCTACTAAGTAGGGGAAGCATAGTGTGTGGGGGCACTGCTTTGAAGAGATTTATTCTTTTCTCATGGGTTAAAGATGTATAATATGTATAGTGACAAGATACCTTTGAAGGAAAGAATGCCATTTTTCCTTTTGTTCCGAAGAACTGCAATTTAAAAAAAATGGGAAGAAAAAATTAAGATACATACAATACTTATACTAGCAAAATAAGATCACCATTCCAGAAAAAAAATAGCAGCAGCCAGTTGTTAAGGATGTGGATGCATGTGTTAATATCATACTGTCCTCATAGTTGCGCTTTGGAGGGACCCCACTCTTTTATGAGCGTATTAAAGCAATGGGAAGTAGATCCTAAAGTGGGAGAAAAGTTGGTTTTGAATCTGAACACTTAATTGTAACTATGTGATGCAAGCTATGTGATCATGGGCACTTTGCTTCACTGCGCTGATCTTCAGTTTCCAGAACTGGAAAAGGGTTAATTATACCCCGAGTGTTCCTGCAGCTGCAAGTGCTATTCAGATATAAAGAACATTATTATTCAAATTAAATCATACTTAAGGAATTTGGCATTTGGATGGAACTATCTTGGCCCAGAAACAAGAATAGCTTTTTAGGAAGAAACACCTGTAATATTTTTATTTCTTTATACACATAGCAGATTGGAATGTGTTAAATTAGTTTCTAGAAAACATTCTTCGTTACTGTGATCCTCTGAGCAAGATCGATCCAGCTAGTGCTAAACTACTAAAGGTTAGTCTTTTCTCAACTAAAGTTTTCACAGCATTTAGTACCCAAAGTTGCGAATGTTTTAAGCCTCATGCATACATGGCCTTACCACTTACTAGCGTTTTTTTACCGTGGTAAACTACACAAAATAAAATTGACCATTAGTGACCTTTAGTACATTCACAGTTTTGTGCAACTACCGTGACTGTTTAGTTCTGGAACATTTTTTCACCCAAAAGCAAACCTGTGTCCACGAAGCAGTCACTCTTCCTTCCTTCCTGTTTCTAGCTCCTGTACCATATTTTGTGTATTTGTTGATAAACACTTGGGTTGTTTCTACTTTTGTTTGTTTGTTTGTTTTTTGGCTATTGTCGACAATGCTGCTATGAACGTTTGTGTATCAATTTTTGTGTGGACCTACGTTTCTCTTGGGTATCTATCTGGGGGTGGCATTGCTGGGTCGTATAGTAATTCTGTTTGACTTACTGAGGAACCATCAAACTGTCCACAGTGGCTGCCACATTTTATACTCCTCCCAGCAACACTGCTCCCCAACCCCTCCATCGCTGTTTCAGGATTTGTCCCATCTGGAAAATGGAACGCCCACTTAGCGTCCCAGCCTGCCTATGCGCATGGACACAGCTTCTAGTTAGCCATGCTGATCTGCAGAACAGTAATAACCACAAATAGCAAAAGCACTAGGTGCCAGGAATTGTTATAAATGCCTTCTATATGTTTACACAGCTTTTTAACTAATATAACATGTATAAGCCTGGCTTCCACATTTTCCTGCTTGTTAGGGAAAAAAAGTCTCTTGGAAACTCCCCTGTCAAAGACTTTATACATTCCCAATTGAAACTGTTTCCTTCCATTTGCAACATGGAGAAGACAGGAAGCAAGAGGAACTGAGAATCTTTACAGAAATGCGTCGTGGAAAAGAAGACATGCGGAGAGCATATAAATACATATTTCTTCCCAATAAGCTTTGAAAATTTCTCCTTAAGTCAACGCTGCATTATAGGGCTTAATAAATTAACAACTTGTAAACATTTTCGTTGTCTTCCCTTTGTGATGACGTGGGACATTTTGGTGGAGTGGGGTGAGGAGAAGAAAGAAGGGTGTTAAGTGCATGTGATGAACACTCATTGTGCAAAACAAGAATGAGACTTGGGGTGTGGTTGTTTCAAACAGCAGATGTAAGTGTTGCACCACCCCTGTAAACTCAGGAGTGTCTGCTCAGGATGTCCGGGGTAGAGAGTCACATTCCCCATCCTCGTGTCAGCCTAAGAATGTGTCTTGCACAACTAACCTCTACTCAATGCAATCATACTTTTGTTTTAGATGGTCACCTCTCTAGAGACACCAACTAAGATAATCAGTACACAGCAATTCAGGCAACCTCATATTCAATGACATGATTAATTTATTTGTATAATTCCATACTATTTTTAAAGGAATGACCTTGGGAGTATAAGAGCAATTTTTCAAATTTAATTGGACTCTTTAATAGTACTTGCTCAAGAAAAATATGCCAGTGATTTAGAAACACACATACCCCCTGGGAATTAGGGGGCAGGATATTGGAGAGGGGTTCTAGAACCTCACTCTCTTGATTCTCCTTCCATATGCCTAAAACACCCAATTCCTCAAGTGGCTCCTAGAGCCCATGGGAAAAACCACTGATCAAAACCAAAAGAAATTACTCCAATAGTTCCCACTCTATGTTATCTACTTGCTCCCATTTGTACATACCTTTTGGGGGGAAGTACAAGGCAAATGAGTGTCATTATGGGAAGTCAAAAAGGGAGTCACTGGCTTGACATATAATCAGATTAAAATGTTTTTCTTTTTATCCCATGTAAATACAAGACCAAACGGTCGGTCTTACCCGAAGGTGGCCACAAAGGTCACCGTGGGCCAGCCCAGGATAAAGGACCTCCCAGCACAGATGTTGGCATCCTCCACTCTGTCCATACAGTTGGCAGTCCACATGGTGTTCAGTGGTATTTTCTTTTTTATCTTAAGTTTTTTCTTATACCTAGAAAGATACCCAAACAAGACCTCTGTTAGTTTGTTTCATAAATCTTATGGGAACAGCTGTGCTCATCAGAGACCAGTTCTCACTGCTCCAGGGCACAGCATGCCTCCCTTGTCTCTATTACCCTCTGTGCCCAGCACAGCAAATGGTGACATGACCTTTACAAAGTGTGTGTTGAGCGAAGTCTGGCCCTAGGAAGGCCCTGAAAACACTTCCTCAAATGGCAGCAAGTGGCCATTTTTCTGAATGTTGAGTGTTGAGTAAAGACTATATATTCCAGAGCTTTTTAAGAAAACCATTAATTCATTTATTATTGTTAGAATTTGTTTCTTATTATATATAGTTTTATGGTTATTATTATAGTTAATTATTCATTTATGACTTGCTTACTTCAAAAAGTATTTGAGGGGCTGAACAAAGCTACCTGATACACGATTTATAAAAATAGTCATACAATTTTTTGCTTAAGAGACACAAACCAGGGGGCGTGCCTGAGTGGCTCAGGCGGTTAAGCATCCAACTCTTGGTTTCGGCTCAGGTGGTGATCTCAGGGTCTTGAGATCGAGTCCCCATGTAAGGCTCCCCTCTCAGTGGGGAGTCTGCTTCCCCTCTCCCTTTGCCCCTCCCCCCGCTCACGCTCATTCTCTCTAAAATAAATAAATACATAAATAAATCTTCAAAAAAAAGAGAGAGAGAGAGACAAACCAAGAACAAAAAATAAACTTGGATCAGAAAGATTTTTTTGGGGGGGGGGGATCAGAAAGATTTAAAAGTTATTTTCAACCTTAATTTAAAAAAAAAATACTTTCTAGCCTTTAAAGCATAGGTTATTTTCAATTTCCCTTCTTAAAATTTTATCCATATCATTTTCCCTTAGATTATGGCTAAAACTGAAAAACTGTTAGCCTACAGATTGAGCCCAATTTAAAAATCATCAATCCATCCATCAATCAATCCCAGATCAGCGGTCAGGAGGTCTTATATGTGAGTGATGGATACTTCCCATTTCTCTGAGGAGTCAGAAGGTGATCAACTTTGTCAGTGGTGAAATTGCTTTTTGACAATTTCTGCCTAATCTTCTTTGATCTCTAACATGAAAACCACCATATTGATTGATTTGGTTAATTCACAACTTTAACTCTCAGGTGGGCTTGGGATTTAAATAGTTATAAGCCCTCTGAGGGATGCTTAGGGAACTTGGACACACCACTCTGGAACTCCTTACTATTCAGAAACACATGTGGAAACACTAAACTAAAATGAGATCAAAGACACCTCATGTGCAAAAATCCCTGTGACTCCAGTGATTCATGGAACAATTAAAGCTAAGACTCTCCAATGGGTTTTATGAAATAAAAATAATTTTGCTGGACGCACACTTGAAGGATAATCTAGATTCAAAGTTTATGACACAATGAATAAAGTCATCGGATAAAATCATTATCAGATATCAGATGTCTGATTATCAGATAAAATCATTTTTCTAGATAGTAACTCCAAAGGCATTGTCAGGGTAGAAATATATGGCTAATGGGAAAGATAGACATATATCTGTTGGTTTTTAAGATTTTTTTTTTTTTCTAATGTAGGTATCTGTGTGTATACAGACACCCAAGGTACTGTGTGGGAACTTCCAAATACATTGACCTGGAAAAAGGCATTTCAGTAATTCTCTCCTTAGTTCAAGAAAGCACCAAGATTATCTACTCCAAACCAAGGAGTTATCCCAAAGCCCAGAGCATGGTTTCGACTGTCCTATCACATTTGGAGCACTTATCATATGCCAAGCACTGTTCTAAATATTTTATAAATACAAATATAAAAAATGTAATCCTCAAACAACTACACTAGGTGGTCTTTATTAGCTCCATTTTACAAATAAGGAAACTCACAGAAAGGTCAACTAAATTGCCAAAGGCAAGAGAGTTTGAACCCAGACAGCCTAACTCATGAGCCCATGTTTGTAACCACTTGGCCTCTGTGGCTGCTGACCTATCGTTCCATGAACTACCCTTCTCATGTTTCCTACCCTCACTCAGCCTCACTTCGATCCCCAGAGCCATCAGGCTTTCTCATTGGATTATCTGGGGAGTGAGAGGATAAATCTCAAGACATTATATTAACAAAGCTGGTTACTAGCTTGGAAATATTTAAAGTTTATTACAACAAAGCTTCATACTTCAGTGGATTCTTCTAGGGTCTTACTGCATTTCTTCACTCTCAATCACTGACCCAACTGGATTATCTCAGTAGAAATTAGAAAGTATTAATCTAATGTAAACTGACTTGAGGAGAAGAAAGAGGAGGAGAAAGAACTGTGGTTTTTATTTCTAAAAATAGTCCTTTATTATATTTGTATTAACATGATGGATATCACTCTTGCTTTCTGCTACCTCAACCTTTATACCAGAAGGGAAGCCCCAGTGCACTGTGGAAATTTACAGGATTCTAGGGGGATTTCCCCTGTTCTAAGATAGGGGTATCCTTTTACAGATGTTGGGAGTGGGGGTCCTGTTATATTCTGTAAGTAATTCTTTGTAATTTCACGGATAATGAGTTAATAGTCATCTTCATCTTTTGACCTAATTTAAATTCATTTTTTGTTTCATTTTATATTCTTTAATAACTACATATGAGGGATGTGATGTCTAAAGAACTAAGTTCAGTCCCTTCCTTTTTGTAAATTCTTCATGGGCCTCTACTAGTATTAATATCTTAATATTTATCAAGCAGATACTGTTCTTAAAAATAAAGTAATAATTTTCTTTGAAAAATAACTTATTTAGTATTCTAATGAATATCAAAAGTAATAAGGAAGGTTCCATCTGACCTCAATTCTTGAGAAATTTCTGAAGGCGTATGAAAAGAATCCCCAAACAATTTTCACTATTATTAACATCTTGTACGACTAGAGAAATATAATTTCTTTGTGAAGAAACAAACATTTAAATTCCTTTTATTATTACACACAAACTAAAATTCACTAATTTTGACAGAATACAGAGGTAGCAATTAGTCAACTACTTACCCAATTTGTGTTAATTTCTATAGCGTCAACCTAAAGATGAGAGTTTCCAGCTGAAGCCTGCAGGTGAGCTGAGGTAAAACAGAACCTGGGTCACCCCAACCCCTTCTTATGGCTAATTGGAAAACGTAGGCCCTAAATTCAGATGATTAATTTGAACAGATTGATTCAGGACATAACACAATCCTCCAAGAACAAGGATGACAGGGATGAAACAAGGTTGTTAATGCAGGAGCTATTTCTTTTTAGTTGTTTCCTTCTAGAAAAAAAAAATGTAAACTTGTCCAATATTCACAGTGATCATAAATATACCCAAATATTTACTATGGGAATGTTCTCATGGTCGTTTTCTAAAAACTGTGGCAAAAACTTGTACGCGGCCACAGCATGAAGTGCTGCTCGTGACTGCTAGGGACAGAATTGTGTCCCCTCCCCCACTGCTCCCCACAGTCTTACCGTGAAGCCCTCTCTGCCAATATGACCATGTTTGAAGAGAGAGCTTTTAAGCGGTAACTAAGTGTAAATGGGGCCATCAGGGTAAGGGCTTAATCCAGTAGGATTGGTGCCCTTGTAAGAAGAGGGAGAGAGAGCTCTGTGTGTGTGTGTGTACATGCAGGCGCTGAGGAAACCCCACAGGGCATAGGCGAGAGGGCAGCCATCTGCACGCAGAAAGACAGCTCTCGCGGGAACCTGACCCTGATGGTGTCCCGAACTTGGACTTCCAAAAATCTGTGTTCTCTCTCTGTCAAGGGCCTTGGTTTTAGAAGCCAAATTCAAGTGCCTGAGATCACTTACATTTTCTAATATTCCAAATGGATGTAAAAAGTATATAAGATAATCTTTCAGGAGCTGAGTCTCTTAAAGAGAACATTATTAAATACATTGATGTAGATTTTGTCACATCATAAAAACCCTTGCGTAGACACAAAGACCTATCTCAAAAGCAATATGTGAAGAGGAAAAATGTTGCACTTCTTTTGTAATAGTGAACCAATCAAAATAAAAAATTCAGCTCTTAAAAGGATGCAGTTCTCTCATGGGGAAAGAACACTGCCTTTATATAAAATCTTTTCAGCAGAACACCGTAGGTTCTGTAAAACCCGCTGAGAGGTAAGCAGTATCCAGGACAATAAATGGCTCTAGTAAGAAAAGAAAGGTCTTCTCCTCTCCCTAAGTGCTATAATAATTACAAAGATGAAAACAAAGTGAAGGACAACCTGTTCCCCTTATAAATCGAATGGGAGTGGTCTGCAAGGTCCCAAGGAGCAGGAAAGGAGTTTGCTGTTTGTTAGCGTGTCTCGGGCTGAGCATGCAAGAGTAGGTGTGGCATGGTGTGGCAGGAAGAGTGTGGCCTTGGGATGAAGGCAGGCCTGGCTTGGAGTCTCTCCCACCATTTCCCTGTGGATGACAGGTCCATTCCTGAGACTTCCTCCATCCCCACTTTCATTTCTGCAGTCGGTGGATGGTAACAATACTGGCCTTGGAGGGCTGTGGGGAAATTACACGAGGAATCTGTAATGCTCCTCGTGTGGTCCCCAGCATGCATCCCACACATTTTAGTCTCCTGTACTCACCTTGGTTAAATAAAGGGAATGGTAACTAGTCTGCTTTTTTAAAAATAATGATGTGGCCCTCTATCAGGAGGAGCAGAGTGCGTCATACGGACCTCATGCCAGGACCTGGACAGTCTTTTTCTCTCTGTCCTCCTCATGACATCACCACCTCCAAGGCTACATCTGTAGGCAATATCACTCATCTCAAATATATTTTACTATTTCTGTCTTTGCCTCTGATTTTTTTTTTTTTTTTTTTTTTGGACAGCTACACTACCTTCATTTCTCAGTTCACTAAGCATTCTGACCTATTTCTTACCAGATACCAAGCAGATTGGAGTTGTTTACTCAACATAAAGGAAAGGTTGATTTCAATAATGAGAGAGAATCTAGGTGTTCATGGAATGTTGTATGAAATTCAGAAAAATAGAAATAATAGAAACAGCAGCACCACACGTAGAGTAAAAGCCTGTACTTTGAAAGAAACGGACCTAATTTCAAATGTAGACTCTACTCATCACTAATATGGTGACCTGGGCAAAACCTTCAGACCTCTGATTTTCAGAGGTCTTCTCTAAAATAAAAATAATCCCATCTCACAGGGTAGTTGTAAGGTTGGAGAAGATTGCATACATGAAGTTCTTAGCATAACACCTGTCATGTAGTAAGCCCCTGATAAATTATCATTAATGTCACTCAGATTGAGTACAGCATTTTGCCAAATTAGTACTTGCATGGCTTACTAATGGCATGGCATAACTGGGAGCTGGTGAGGGCAGCAAAATAAAGGGGGCGTAGTTTTTTTCTGGTGACTAAAAAGCTTCTTGATATTTGGTTGGTTGGAATAGTCTTTGTCTTTCATGATGTTTTGTGAATAATGAAAACAGAGACAGAGCAAGTAAACAGCTGACCTCCCATCCACCTGCTTTTGGACATTTATTGAGCAATCATCAGGTTCCAGGCTGGCTATCAGTTACCTTTGTGTTCAGGGTTGAGAGGAAAGTGCACGCAGTTAGTTCTGTCTCCAGCATATATTCCCAATCTGTCTGCTGCCTCCTTCCTTTTTACTGCACTCCTATCCTGGAGCCCTTGAGAGCAGGCATCAGGACTACTGCCTCCCCTAACCAGTCTCCCTGCTCCCACTCTTGCTCAACCATCCATCCATTACCTACCAACAGTCAGAAAAATTTGCGAGAGCTATAAATCAGATTCAGTCAGTCCTAGTTAAAAATGCTTTGGCAAAATATTTCCACTTTTCACCATGGCCTGTGAAGACCGTGTGTGACTGGACCCCGAGCGCAGTTTCACATCTGATCGCATGCCCCATGCTTTCGGCTCCCATCAAATCAGCCTTCCTGAGCCCCTCCCCCCAGGGGTCAGGTTGCACCCACGTAGCCTGCCGGTCCCTCAGCCTAGAAGGTTCAGGCACCTTGTCTAGGACTGTGGCTGCTTCTCATCCCATAGATCGAGTTTCAGTGCTGCCACCTAGGAGAGGCCCTCCTGGACTACCCCTCTCTCATACGTTCCCATCATCTCCACACGGCCCCCTGCCTACTTTCTATCAGAAGCACTAATCACAATCTATAATTACCCCTCTTATTTTTGTCATTTGTAAGTTCCAGGCAAGAGACACACTGCTTGTCACATTCTCTATTGTATTCTCTGCAGGCGGGGGGGTGGGGGGGAGGGGGGTATGGCACAAAACAAGACCTCCATAAGTACTTGTTGAATGAATGAAGGATCCAAACATGGGCAAAAACAAAAGAAAAAAAATGTCATGTCTTCTTATGGTAAGGGTTAATGGAAATGTAACTTCGTGATCATCACAAGGGCACGTTGCTTAGTATACATACTTGGTATCGGACACCAGCAAGAAATCGCTGAATAAGAAGAGGTGCCGCTTCTGCCTCCTCCAGCCTCTCTTGAGCTCGACGGGGCCGTGGATAAGCAGGGTATGGGCGGCACCCTCAGATGATGTAGTGCTTTTGCTGCAGGCATCCACCTCAACAGAAGAGCTCTTCCTGCAACCCACCAAACACCACGGAGCAGCTAGTTACTAGTCAAATATACAATAGAGTTTTATGCTAAATGTCAAGGTTCGCATAACACTAAAATTTAGTCTCAACCCCGAAAGCAGAGCTCCAGAGCTCACATTCAGGGATCGCTGAGTTATAGAAAGCTATTGAAAGACATGAGGTCGGACGTCTGGGTGGCTCAGTCGGTTAAGCATCTGCCTTCAGCTCAGGTCATGATCCCAGGGTCCTGGGATCGAGTCCCACGTCGGGCTCCCTGCTCAGCGGGGAGCCTGCTTCTCCCTCTGCCTCTACCCCTCCACCCTGTTTGAGCTCTCTCTCTCTCTCTCTCACATGCTCTCTTTCTCAAATAAATAAACAAAATATTTTAAAAAAGGAGAGAGAGATGAGGTCACTTGGTGAATTGATGCAGATGGAGAACAGTTTCAAGGACAAAGCCCTTGGGCATGCCAACACTTAGACGTGGGGTGGAGAAAGCAGCAAAGCTAATCATGAGCTTTTAGGAAGGGGAGGATCAAGAGGTAGAGTGTATTACAAGAAGGCAAACAAACAACAACAACAAACAGGACAATTGGTGGCCTAATATAAAACAAAATGATACGGTGTGTGTGTGAAGAATTAATTACAATTTGCTTTCATGTTAAGATAAAAATGAAGACAACTGAAGATTCTGGAAATTTACTTATCTAAATCTACCTAAATCTTATCTAAATCAATATTCAAACTTGGGGGAAAAATTCTCAAAGATCGGCAAAAATACTGGAAACATCAAAAAGTTTCTAAACACAAGAGTTTAGCTATTACTTGGCTGAGCTCTGACTGAGCGCTGATAGGACTTTCTGGTCATCATAGGTAAAACAGCTAAATTGAACAGAATGCAAAAGTTCTTTCATAAATAGGACAGATATTTTCATAGACCTGGGAAAATTCTCTCTCGTGGAGCCAAGAAAGTGTCTCCTCCGAGAATGTAAACCCTGCTCTCTTCAGCTCAGCAGCACTGAATCTTACGAACCTGAGTAGCCTTTCACGAAGCTGGTGCTGAAGTTACTCATTAGTGTACACGTATTAGAAGAAACAAAAGAGAACAACACTTCCTGTTATTGTCAGTCTGTTTTGAGGCTCAAAAATAGTATATCAAAAGACTACCTTCTGCAGTGAAGCCTTGAATGACCACCTATAAGTTCTGCATACTTTCTGAATGATGTGAACATCCTTTTGTCTTCAGTTCTCAGGACTGAAAATCAAGTGAGTCTACAGCACTAGGCAGAGTACTGTAAAATGCTTGAAGCCTGAGGATTCCATAGTAACCTGAGATCACTACCATTATGATGTCACGGATCTAAGGCTCATGTCGTAACTGCCAAACTGACATACTTGTTTCCCTGATTTGGCCTGCACGTTTTGATTTTTTAAAAGTAATCTTTTTTATTTTGAGATAACTATAGATTCATATGTATCTGTAAGAAATAATACAGAGAGATTACATCAATTTTCTACAGATAGAGACTTCCAGACACTTCCATCACCACAAGGATCCTTCCTATTACCCTTTTACAACCACACAAACTTCCTTCCACCTCCCCCACCTCTTTAATCCCTGGCAATCACGAATCTGTTCTCCATGTGTATAATTTTGACATTTCAAGAATGGTATACAGAGGGGATCATATAGTATGTAACATTTTTGTGATTTGCTTTTTTCCACTCAACATAACGGGAGAGTCATCCGGATTGCCACAGGTGCTCACAGTTCATTTCTCTGTGTCTCTTAGTAGTATGCCAGGATATGGCTGTATCACAGTTTGCTTCACCACCTGCTGAAGGAATTCTGGATTGTCTGCAGGCTTGGGCGTTCACTAATAAAGCTGCTGTAAACATCTGTGTACAGGTTTTTGTGTCAGCGTCGGTCTTCTCTCCTCTGGGCTAAATGCCCAGGAGTCCAATTGCCAGGTCCTAGGGTAGCTGCTCTGTTTTGTTTTTTAAGACACTAACTGTTTTCCAGAATGGCTCTGCCATTTCACATTCTCACCAGTACTGTGGGAGTGATTCAGTTTCCCCACATCCACACTAGCATCCACACTGGCAACTAGTGTTGTCATTTTTTATTTTAGCTGTTCTGATAGCTGTGTCATGATATCTCACTGTGGATTTAACGTGCATTTCCCCAATGGTTAGTGATGCTAAACATCTATTTGCCGTGCGGACATCTTCTTCAGTGTGACGGAACCTACAGTAGTCTGTTAAAAACATTTTCCGTGGAGACGGTGTTCCCTGTCCACTAGAAAACTGACCATTTTACAGATGAGGAGGTGCTTCACGGACAGGTTAGACGCTTTCAATTCAAGCAGCTGCGACATAACATGAAGGATTCAAATCCAGCTGACTCAGGAGGTCACTCAGCTTCCTGTGAGGGCCCCCCACTCTTCTCACACGGACAGTGTCTTTCCTTTGACAACAGTGGAGGACTGAAATTTGATCCTACTAACAAAGTTCATGGTTTCCCTTATAGGCACCTCGAACAGGTATGTGAATCCCTCTCTTTTATTCCCCACTCGACTCTATGGGCCTCAAGGAAAGAGTCTATGTCTGATTTATCATTTTAATTCTCACAAACATTGGCACATTGGAGGAATTCAAAAATTCTCTTGAATGGGTGAATGAAATAGTTTTCTGGCATGGATGGATGGGGAAAAGGCATGACCTAAACTAGTCTCTCTCTCATTTACTTCATTCATTCAACAGATAGTGTTTGAACCTGTACTAGGAGAAAGACACTTGCTAGGTCTGGGCAACAGAGAGCCAGGCCCAACTCTCACAAAACCAGGATTTAAATGGGGGGGTGGGGGGCAGAAATTAAACAAAGAGTGTCATCAATAACTGTGTAACACCAGACTCTGGAAAGTACTGCAGAGAAAAATTAAAGAGTGAGATGAGAAATTAAAAGAGGGACCTGACACCTGATTTCAGTTGTGAAGAAGTCTCCTTTGAAGAGCTCCTTTAAAATGAGCTTTAAAGAATAATTAGGGATTGATTAGAGAGAGGAGAGAAAAGAGGAAGGCAGAGGGAAGGGACAAGAAGAGAAGTGTATTGGAAGGGAAGATACATTTTTCAGCTGAAGGGACAGAATGCGAATATGTGACGTTTCAGAGACATGGAAGAGTTTGCTAGTTTGGAGATACAGGCAGAAGGTACAGGAGCATGAAATATGCCTGAAAAAGTAGGTAGAGGCAAGAGCACAAGTCCTGGTAGACCTTTGAGACTTTACTGAGGCCTCTCATCTTAAAACCAAACTAGCACAGAAGTGACATGTAGATAGTGGCCTTCAGACTTTTCACCACTTTTATTTTTTTTAAGATTTTATTTATTTATTTGGGTGGGGGGTAGCAGAGGGAGAGGGACAAGCACAAACAGTGCTGAGAGTGGAGCCTGACCTGGGGCTCGATCTCACAGCCCTGAGATCATGACCTGAACCAAGATCACAACCTGAGCCGAGATCAAGAGTCAGAAGCTTAACCGACTGAGCCACCCAGATGCCCCTTCTCACCACTTTTAAAGGGACAAGTGCTAGTCTGGACATGTTTGATTGTATTAGAACCATGGAGGCTCATGGGGCAACACTTTCTGGCCTCCCCTCAAGCATCTGTCAACAGTTATTTAATGTAAAAATGTAGGCAAACTTATCTCTGCACCTTCCCCAATTCCCAGATTATGTCCCATTTCTCTGCCTCTCCCTTCAGAGAGGTTAGAGATTTAGAGACCAGGAAAACTCTCCTTCTAGAATCTAGTATCTGCTTATCAATACTGATATGCATCAGTCTCACTTGGGGGAGTTTTCAGGCACTCCCTCTCTAACCCCCAGAGGTTCTGATTCATCAGATCCAGAAAACCTGTATTTTGAAAAATTTTTTGAGTGATTCTTGTATGTAACCAGGATTGTGAGTTACTAATCTTCAGGAATTAATTGAGAAAGATGTAGTGTTCTGATTCTATCTTCCCCTTGTAGTAAAGCCAAGGAGAGAAAAGTTTTCTTAGAAAGATAAAGGGAGCTTTCCTTAGTCATGTAATAGTTACATTTACAGTAATAGCTAAAGCTTAATTTCTTCTAAAATACCATTGCTACTTATTTTAATTTGATGAATGAGCTCTAAATAGAATCACAGTGATAGGGTTTGTTTTCATCTATTTCATTGAACACTTAACTTTTCACCCTAAATATCAAATAGAAGAGATAGTATAAGGTAATCCTATGCCCATAATACCAATATTTTTAAGCATGTTGCAAAGACAAGACTATTTAAAAATTTTTTTTGAAGATTTTATTTATTTGAGAGAGAAGTGAGAGAGAGAGAGAGCATGAACAGGGAGGGGGGTCGGGGGGAGGGGGAGAAGCAGACTCCCCTATGAGCAGGGAGCCCGATGTGGGGCTTGATCCCAGGACCCTGAGATCACGACCTGAGCCGAAGGCAGATGCTTAACTGAATGAGCCATGCAGGTGCCCCTAGACTATTTTCTTAATTCAATTTCTTTCTTTTAATTTTTTTATATTTATTTTATTTCAATTCCAGTATAATTAAGTGTTATTATTAGTTTCAGGTGTACAATATAGTGATTCGATAATTCTATACATTACTCAGTGCTCATCATGATAAGTGTACTCTTAATCCCCATCACCTACCATCCATCCCCCCACCCACCTTCCTTCTGATAACTATCAGTTTGTTTTCTATAGCTAAGAGTCTGTCTTTTGGTTTATCTCTTTTTTATTTGTTTTGTTTCTTAAATTCCACATATAAGTGAAATCATATGGTATTTGTCTTTCTCTGACTTATTTCACTTAGCATTATACCCTCTAAATCCATCCATGTTGTTGCAAATGGCAAGATTTCATCTTTTTTATTGCTGAATAATATTCCATTGTGTGTGTGTGTGTGTGTGTATATCACATCTTCTTCATCCATTCATCTATCAGTGGACACTTGGGCTTGCTCCATAATTTGGCTACTGTAAATAATGTTGCAACAAACATAGGGGTGCATATATGTTTTTAAATTAGTGTTTTTCTCTTTTTAAAGATTTTATTTATTTCTTTATTTCTTTATTTCTTTATTTATTTATTTATTTGAGAATGAGAGAGGGTGAGCAGACAGGTGGGGGCAGGGGCAGAGGAAGAGGGAGAGGGAATCTCAAGCAGACTCTGTGCTGAGCGCAGAACCCAATGTGGGGTTCGACCCCATGATCCCGAGATTATGACCTGAGCTGAAACCATGTGCTAGATGCTTAACCGACTGAGCCACCCAGACACCCCACAAATTAGTGTTTTTCTATTTGGGGGGTAAATACTCAGTTATGGATCATATAGCAACTCTATCTTTAATTTTTTGAGGAACCTCCATATTGTTTTCCACAGGGGGCTGCACCAGTTGGCGTTCCCACCAACAGTGCACAAGAGTTCCTTTTTCTCCACAATCTTGCCAAAACCTGTTGTTTCTTGTGTTGTTGATTTTAGCCATTTGGACAGGTATGAGGTGATAACTCATTGTGGTTTTCATTTGCATTTCCCTGATGATGAGTGATTTGAGCATCTTTTCGTGTCTGTTGGCCATCTGTGTCTTCTTTGGAGAAATGTCTGTTGATGTCTTCCGCCTATTTTTAAATTGGATCATTTGGTTTTTTGGTGTTGAGTTGTATAAGCTCTTTATATATTTTGGATACTAACCTTTTATATCATTTGCAAATATCTTCTCCCATTCAGTAACTTGTCCTCTCGTTTTATTGGTGGTTTTCTTTGCTGTGCAGAAGCCTTTTATTTTGATGTAGTCCCAATAATTTATTTTTGCTTTTGTCTCCCTTGCCTCAGGGGACATATCTAGGAAGATGTTGTTACAACCAGTGTCTGAGAAATTACTATCTGTGCTCTCTGCTCGGACTTTTTTGGTTTCAAGTCTTACATTTAGGTCTTTAATCCATTTTGAATTTTATTTTTGTGTATAGTGTAAGAGAGTGGTCCAGTTTCATTCTTTTGGATGTACCTGTCCAGTTTTCCCAACACCAGTTTTTGAAGAGACTATCTTTTCCCCATTGTATATTCTTGCCTCCCTGCTTGTACATAAAATCATGGGTTTATTTCTGGATTCTCTATTCTGTTCCGTTGATCTATTGTCTACTTTTCCGTCAGTACCATACTGTTTGGATTATTACAGCTTTGTGATATACCCTGAAATCTGGGATTGTGATACCTCCAATTTTGTTCTTTCTCAAGATTGCTTTGGCTATTTGGGGCCTTTTGTGGTACCATACATATTTTAGAATTATTTGTTCTAGTTCTGTGAAAAATGCTATTGGTGTTTTGATAGGGATTGCATTAAATCTGTAGATCATTTTGGGTATGGGACATTTTAAAATATTTGTTCTTCCATCAATAAGCATAGAATATTTTTCCATTCATGTTGTCTTCAATTTTTTTTCATCAGTGTTTTATAGTTTTCAGAATATAGGTCTTTCACTTCCTTGTTTAAGTTTATTCCTAGGTAGTTTATTATTTTTGGTATAATTGTGAATGGGACTGTTTCTTAATTTCTCTTTCTGCTTCTTCATTATTCGTGTATAAAAATGCAGATTTCTGTATATTGATTTTGTATCCTGTGATTTTCCTGAACGCATTTACCAGTTCTAGTCTATTTTTGGTGGAGTCTGGAGGGTTTTCTGTATATATAGTATCATGTCACTTGCAAATAGTCAAAGTTTTACTTCTTCCTTACCCATTTGGATGCCACTTATTTCTTTTTCTTGTCTTATTCCCGGGGCTAGGACTTCCAGTACTATGTTGAATACAAGTAGTGAGAATGAACACCCCTGTCTTGCTCTTGATCTTGGGGAAAAGCTTTTAGTTTTTCACCATTGAGTATGATTTTAGCTGTAGGTTTTTATATGGTCTTTATTATATTGAAATATGTTCCCTCTAAATCTACTTCGTTGAGAGTTTTTATCATGAATGGATATTGTACTTTGTCAAATGCTTTTCTGCATCTATTAAAATAATCATGTGCTTTTTATCCTTTCTCTTGTTGACGTGATGTATGATGTTAATTGATTTGTGAATATTGAATCACGTTTGCATCCTAGGAATAAATCCCACTTGATCACGGTGAATGATTTTTTAATGTATTGTTGGATTGGGTTGGCTATTATTTTGTTGAGGATTTTTGCATCTGTGTTCATCAGAGATATTGGCCTGTAGTTCTCTCTTTTTTAAAAAAGATTTTATTTATTTGCGATAGAGCAAGAGTGAGAGAGCGAGAGCGCACAAGCAGGGGGAGTGGGAGAGGGAGAAGCAGGCTCCCCGCTGAGCCAGGAGCCCGATGGGGGACTCGATCCCAGGACTCTGGGATCATGACCAGAGCTGAAGGCAGACGCTTAACTGACTGAGCCACCCAGCCGTCCTCTTTTTTTTTTTTTTTTTAAGTGTCTTTACCTGGTTTTGGTATCAGGGTAATGCTGGCCTCACAGAATGAATTTGTGATTTTGGAAGCTTTCCTTCTAACTCTTCTTTAAATGTTCGGTAAAATCCACCTGTGAAGCCATCTGCTCCTGGACTTTTGTTTGTTGGGAGTTTTCTGATTACTGATTCAATTTCATTCCTGGTAATCAGTCTGTTCAAGTTTTCTATTTCTTCCTGATTCAGTTTTGGGAGGTTATATGTTTCTAGGGATTTATCATTTCTTCTAGGTTGTTCAATTTGTTTGCATACAATTTTTCATAATATTCTTATAATCCTTCATATTTCTGTGGTGTTGGTTGTCCTTTCTCCTCTTTCCCTTCTGATTTTGTTTATTTGAGTCCTCTCCCTCTCTCTCTCTCTCCTTTATGAGTCTGGCTAAAGGTTTATCAATTTGGTTGATCTTTTCAAAGAACCAGCTCCTGGTTTCATTGATCTGCTCTATTGGGTTTTTTTTAGTTTCTATTTCATTTATTTCTGCTCTAATCTTTATTATTTTCTTCCTTCTTTAGGTTTTGGGTTTTGTTTGTTCTTTTTCTAGCTTCTGTAGGTGTAAGTTTAGGTTGTTTCTTCAATGTTTTTCTTGCTTCTTGAGGTAGGCCTTGATTGCTATAAACTTGCCTCATAGAACAGCTTTTGCTGGATTCCAAAGTTTTTGGACCATGGTGTTTTCATTTTCATTTGTCTCCATGTATTTTTTAATTTCTTCTCTGATTTATTCCCTTACAATTTTAAATCTTTGATTAAATGTGTATATTGGAAAACATTATGTAGTGTCGAGAGCATGAGCTCTGGAATCCAATTACCTAGTTTTAATCCTTCCTTATGATTTACTACCTACATGACACTGGGTAAACCAGTTATACTTCTAAAGCCTCAATGTCCTTATCTGCAAAATCAAAATGATGATAAAAGCATCTGCTTCATAGGGTTGTTGTGAGAATTAAATGAGATCATACTGCAGAAATGTTAGTATGGTACCTAACAGATTAATCCTTCAAATAATTTAGTTATGCTTACAGGAGACAATGAGACTTTTTATTCAAAAATAGCAACAATATAATGGGTATTCCCCCCATGAATAAAGACAGGGAGAGAGAACAGGTAGTAATGCCAATTGAGTAACTACAAATTGCCAAGTTCTTTGCCAGGCAGTTTATGGACATCATCTCATTTGCTTGCAGCAGATTTGTGAGGTAAGAATCATTATTTCCATTTTATAGATGGAGAAACTGAAGCTCAATAAAGTGAAGTAACTGAGAACCACATACCAAATAATCTGCAGAGTCAAGTTTGTCTAATTTCAAAGTCATATAGTTTTTCCTCACCTAAACAATGTTTTCCTTCTGGAGGAGGAAAGAAAATATATTTTAAGCCACATCCCATTTAGGTCGGCTCCCAAATTATTTAACTGACACATATGTGAGTGTTTTCATCAGCTGTCAGTGTTTGCCTATGGTGCCCCTATCCCACTCAGTCTCTCCTCCCTGAAATGGCTGGTTGAGGAACACTTAGCCACTGCTGGTACCATGTCCTAACTCTCAGTCAGGAAGTTTGCATCAGCTCCCAAGATGGACAGGAGACTCCTGTTATTTTACGGAGCCAGATCTGAGGTTTTAGACAGGCAGGGAGTAGGAGGCGTCAGGACTGGGAAAGTCGAATGATTCCCCTCCTGATGTCTAGTGGTTCACATCGCTAAGATAGATACCAGGCTGTGAATTGTGCCTCCTCAGCTGATCCCCATTCTGGATCAGTATCCCTATGAGTAATTTCTCTCCTGATTCTGGCACTCTGGACTTTCTACTACCACTGATGGGTTTTTATCTCTATAGAGGGGAAAAAAGGGATGCCCAGGCCTTGGCTGCGAGTGCTCACTCCACTACCCTTTGCTGCCCTCTACTGACCATACCTGGAAAGTACATTTAACCTTTCAGGCCCTTGGCCCAAATAGATACTACAGTGAGTGAAACCAGGCACACAAAATTTGAGGTGCACCAAAAAACTAAGTAAATAAGATATGATATTTTAATTTTAATATAGTATTTTAAAAAGTCAATTTGCAAAAAATACATGGTGAACAAAATATCTAAATGTACCCTAAAACAGTACTACTAGCTTATATGTACACAGAACCTGCCATCCATCTTTTCATTCAAGAAAGAGGTCTAATACTGCAGTGGCAAATCATGCTATCAATACTGGTCAACCTTTTTCATCACTCACATATATGGGGGGAAAAAACCCAGAAAATTTAGAGTAAGTGAAAAACAAAAATGAGAAGGTCTAAGTGGAACAGATATTGTAACAGTCGAATCCTAAAGAAAACAAGTAAGAGAACAGGGAAAAAAAAAAAAAAAACTGATTAAGAAAACAAAACCAACTAACATCTTCAGAGTCAAGAAGCCAAAGAATGGGTGGCTATAAAATAAGAACAAAGAAAAAAATTTTTTGGAAATTAAAGATATCATCGACCAAATTAAATGTACTAGAAAGTCTTGAAGATTGAGTTTAAGGAATCCCACTTGACTTTGACACTTGGAACATTCATCTTTCAGTTTTAATGACATAAGATTACCCTTTCTTTCTCAGTAAGTAGAGCTATTTGGTCCTTCGGTAAGGAGTAATTTAATCATTGGAATAATGGAAATGCTATTTGAATTTGTAGAATCAACGTATAAACAAAACTTGGAAGACAACAACTGTAAAAGAATCTGACTAATACTAACATTGATAATATAAAAAAAATGGAAGTCTGAATATTAAGGCAGCAGAGACGTGGAAGAGATAATGTCACAGATCTTTTTCACCTATTTATTTATATAGCAAAAAATCAAGATACACTGTCTAAAATTGATGTAACAAAATACAGACGTAAGCATACTCTTTAAAATGGTAATAACCAGAAAAACCAAAACAATGTAACTGGAAAATGTAGAAGCAGATGGATAAAAGAAATAAGTTTCTCATCTTTCAATAGATGCTATTTCAAGTTCATAAAACAAGAAATGAAAGTATTAACATAGGTTTCAGAGGTATTGTGATAACCACCAGCAGAACAGAAAATATTTAAAAATAGGGAGCTGGAAATGAGGAGTTGGGGAACAGGTTCAGGCAGGGAATTTACTTTTCATTTGGTACCACTCTGTACTGCTTGTTTTTTAAAATGTGTGTATGTATTAATTTTACACTATAAAAGTTAAAAAAAAAAAAAAAACCCTCTTTGCAGCTGCAGCTCTTGGCATCATTTCCTTCCCAGCTGCAGTCTCTTTCCTTACACCAGTGGTCAGATCCTACTGAGACAGGAAGGAGTAAGAGAGAAAAGAAAAGTTTCTGCCCTTAATTTGAGTGTCTTGGAATCTTTTTTATTTGTTTGTGCTTGTGTTCTGTCTTTTCAAATGGTGCCACTTTTTGGAATACTAACTTTTGACTACTTTCATCTGTGATATCTAGAATCTTCTTAAAGTCTTGCTAAACTTTGGTATCCTTCTGTTCCTTCTTGACAAAGAGTAATCCTGACTCATTGGCTCTTACTGTGACCGTGGTATTTTATTTTCTTAGAATCTTGGTTCTGGTCAACTACTTCCTAGCCAGGTCCAACTCAGCCTGCCTAGGTAGGAATGAAAAGTCTATGGAAGAGTGATGACAATTACTACTATCAGAACAAGTAAGACGTGGCATATTAGGTAAGTTAAACATAGTGCTAAGGGAGCAGGGTGACGTTCATTACCCCATTCCTCATGCACTGACAGAGGAGAATGTGTTTCACTCCACTGTTCTGGAGAGAACACACTCGGAGGAATTTGGGAGTAGACGTTTTCTCTAGACCACAATCTTGCACCAAAGTGCCAAAAGCATGGGACACGAGACACAAGGAAATGAAACCAGAATATCTAAATTTTCGAAGAAGGCAATAATGTCTCAGGGTCACTCTCTAAATTTGAGAAACAAGGCAGAGGATCATAGGGGAAGGGAGAGAAAAATGAAACAAGATGAAACCAGACGGAGACAAACCATAAGAGACTCTCAATCTCAGGAAATAAACTGAGGGTTGCTGGAGTGGTGGGGGGGTGGGAGGGATGACGTGGCTGGGTGATAGACATTGGGGCGGGTATGTGCTATGGTGAGCGCTGTGAATTGTGGAAGACTGATGAATCACAGACCTGTACCCCTGAAACAAACAATACGTTATATGTTAATAGAAAGAAAAAAAAAAAAAAAGAAAAGGTCACTCCCTGAAAGTAGGCAATATATATGGGAGATAACTACACACGAGTCACCAAAACAAAACAGTAACAACAACAAACACAAAGAAATACACACACATATTAAACATAAGCCGTTGTGGAAGCACAACAGTTGCTGGGCGCTGTGTGCTCAGTGAATACGGACTCACAGGCTGTGGACTCAAGGCGGGTGCCTCTGGCTGGCTTGCCGTGGGACTGAAACCCAACAGTTCCCAGGTCCTCGCTGTCTCCAATAGAGGGAGCACTAAGTTACCTGCCACGCCATGACCTAGTCACTTAATTGGGGGACCACAGTTTTGTTTGTGACAACTTTTTTTTTTTTTTAAAGATTTCATTTATTTATTTGAGAGAGAGAATGAAAGAGAGAGAGAACATGAGAGGGGGGAGGGTCAGAGGGAGAAGCAGACTCCCTGCCGAGCAGGGAGCCCAATGCGGGACTCGATCCCGGGACTCCAGGATCATGACCTGAGCCGAAGGCAGTCGCTTAACCAACTGAGCCACCCAGGCGCCCCTGTTTGTGACAACTTCTATAGGGGAGATGCAGTTTCTTTGGTGACTGCTGACCCCTTGGAGACTAGAACTAATTCGAGGTTCGAACCAACTTTGAAGAGGCTGAAGAAGCTACGCCCATTCCTGTGAAATCCCCGGACACCGCTACAGCTACCGGAACCCAGGCTCTGCGTAAAAGCCTCTGGCTGACACTGAGCCAACTGTATACGATTGAGAATGAAGGCACTTGGACTTTAATTTCTATGGGCTTTTGTGAGGGGATTTAGTTTGGGGGGAAGTGGAGTCATAAACAAAGAGTGTCCTAGTGTTCAAATCTGGGACATTTTCATGTGGATACAGTCTCTGTGCTCATTTCATCAAAGGCTGGTGAGCCCCTTTGGACAACATGACTGGACGTAATTAGTGATACGAAATGGAACGGCGAGTTAACTTTCAGCCTAGGGCGCTGCATGGCGTTCTACCGGACTCATGGGGCCGGAGTCTTTTGTGGGCAGAAAGCAAGATGCCCTTCAGCAGTTCCCGAAGGACTCTGTGGGGAGGAGGCGAGTTCAGGCGTGTGTGAGCGCAGCAGTAGCGGGAGCAGGCGCGGCTCCGCTAAGGGGACTGCTGCCCTGGCTCCCTTCGGAGGCTGGAGCACCATGGGCTACGACACTGCTTCGCAGCCTTCCATCATGAGTGCGCGGCCTTCTTCCCTTGTCTACATTTGCATCATCCATACAAAACACTGATCGGTTTTTCTTTAAATATTCAGAGTGGACTGTAGAATCTTCGCTCATGGTAACGTGTTAGAACATGTTATACGTTTTTCTGAATACAGACTAAAATACATAGCTACTAAAATTAAAAAAAAAATGCCCGTGAGCATGCTACCTAAAGCAACTCACAGGACGCCTGTGGAACGCACAGTGTAATACACTAAAAAGCTTAAAAAGCTGGCAAATATTCAACGAGAGGGATGCATGCTACTCCACTCTCCGGGTCTCCACTCCAATCCTGATGACAGAAGGTGGTGTTGGGCAGAGATTTGGGGCCCCTCTCTCCACTTTCTCTCTCACACCATCCCAAGCAACAGAGAAAAGACCTTTCTAAGACTTATAGGAGTTCGAGTCAAGTGCTTTCTTATTGTGCCCTTGGCGTTCAGGACGCAGGGCTTCTTGCTCCCACGTTGGAGTGGGCTTGCGCGAGGATGCCTGCAGTTGCCTGGCCATTCCCGGCTCATTTCTGGAGGTGTAGTAGCAAACCCTGTTTCTGCTTGAGATCTAAGCCTCACTCTACCCAGCTTTGCTAGGGAACCCCATGATTTGGATGATAACATACATCTCAATCGCCTTCTGTCTCCTCTTTCTCACTCGTTCAAATTCCAACACAGCATGTAGTTACAAAAACAAGTGAAAGAATGAGAGAAGAAACTGTTGATGGAAGAAGATGCATGCAGCTATCGTACAGCAAAATACTGTGTGTATATAAACATCTAATGATCGCTTGTTATGAAAAAGTGTTTTTTAAAAAATTAATGAAACTTGATACTCAAATACTGTTGAGTTCTCCTTCCCCAACTTGGGGTTAGAGTCATGTAGCAGTCTAGTCTTTTTGGCTGAGTCTGTGCACACTGGAGCAGGGGCACCCTCCTTTGTTCCCTAGTCTCTGAGAAGCAATGAGATATACTAGAAAGAATATTGGCCTTGGGGTCGGGCCTGGGGACAGATTCTGGATGTTTGAAGTTGGGCAAATTACCTAGGCTCCCTGAATCTCAGGCTTTACGTGTGTAAAATGGCAACAATAACCCTCCTAGGGTTGTTGTGAGGATTAAAGGAAATGAGTGTGAGTCAGTGAGACTGCCATTCAGAAAGAAATTCACATCCATGTCTAGGTATCCACTGGGCATGTCCATATCTAGATAGCTTTTAAAGAGGTTTGACATCTTTCCCCTGCATGGAAGTGGAGCCTGAGCGGTCGTGCTTATATTCAGAGGCCTTTTTCAGCACAGATAAAATGCCAAAACAATAAAGATTTTGATAGGATGTGTACCTTTGTGCAAACAAGCTTACATAACAAAATGGTGCAGATAAACGCAGATGACAATGGACTTTATACAAATAAATGAAATTATGTTTCTCTAGTATAAAAATAGATCAAATGGTAAGAGCACAAAAATAGGTGAAATGGTAACATAAACTGACTTGTGTAATCAGAGGGTCAACTCTTGACATTTTTCTCTCTAGGCCTTTTCTAATAGTTTTGTTGCTAAGGCTACAGTGTTTTTGCCAGATTGGAACAGCATTGTCCACTCTAATGAAGCTTAAGTAGCTTTCCCAACTAGATTTTTTTTAATAAGCATCAGTTAATACTGCTGGCTTTCAAAGCCATGTTCGTGATGAATGGAAAGATCTTTAAAGATCTGTTCTTAGAAAATGTAGCTCATAAAATTTGGAATTTAGCAGCATTTCTATTCCATAGTTATTCCAACACAAATTTTTATCACGGTTACACTGAACAAAATAACTTAAAATCTAATTTCACATATTTAATTAAAAAAAGAATAAGAAATTATTATTTACAACTTTAGCCAAAAATTAATTCCCTAAAGAGTAACTGAGGTTACTTAACGAACAATTCTTTTGACTAGTGGGTCAAGTGTCTCACAACTGCTCACAAATGCACACTTGATTTATTCTTTGCACAATATGGATAAGTTACAGGAAGTCATCTGAGGAAAGTGTAAATACAAATGCACCCAAAGAAACGTAGAGTTTTGTAAAGCGGAGTAAATGAAAACCAGTTTGCTCTGGACACTCAATTGCTAAGAGGATGTCAAAGGTAAGAGCCATTAGGAAACGGGTGAAGAAACACTCCTTTTGATGTGCTTGCTGAGGAGCCAGATGAGCTTCCTTGGTCATGGACAGAAGAGACCATCTAAACTCTAAAAAATGTAGTGCAGTTTGCATGCCCGCTGATTCCGCAATTCTACTTGTGCACTAAAGCATGAGAATTAAATTAAATAATTCATGTGAAGTGCTTAGCCAATTACAGATGCTGTATTTCCTTCCTTGGTTGTCTATATTTTTGTAGCCAGAAATCCCACTGTTGATTTCCAATAAGAAAAGCTGAATATTACAGCCTTTAAAGTCAAAAGTTCACCTTAATTTGAATATTGCAGCATTAGTGACATCTGGTGGAAAATGAGTTACAATGCGGCATTATAGCTATTCTGATCTTTCCTGTCTAATAATAATATTATCACTTTCATCACATTTTCACATACCCCTTTCCCCAACTCCATGGGAGGAGTATACTTCCCTGCCCCACTGAAGTTTGGCTCAGCCACAAGACTTGGCCAAAATCAGTGGAATGTGGGCAAAAATGTCAGTGTCAAAGTTTGGAAACTAAGCTTTAAAAGTCCTGGCTAGCTATTGCCCCTTCAATGGTAGAATGAAACATGTGACCTGCAGATTTGCATGAGAATAAAACAAGCACCCCAGATAATCCACAGACTTACAGGAAAAAAAAAAAAGTGCTTACGGTTATTCTATGGTTGTTTGCTATGAAGCAAAAGCCAACTAAAACATGAGATCGTTATACCTCTGTGTAAAATTCCCATCAAGGCTTGACTTCTCTGTCCAATTGATGACACTGGGAGAAGAGTCCTGAAGACCGGGTGTGGTTCAGTCCCATCTGGGGCTCTGTTTCAGACCTCGACAGGCCCAATCGGAACATGTTGTTTTCATTCCTGTACCTACGGTAAGCAAAACCGAGTCAGAGTCCAGGCCAGGCCTATCAGAGGCCTATCAGACTCTCTTGGAATCTTGGCTTCTCTGTTTAACATGGTATGGAAGTCACGCACGTTTTGTTTTTGTTTTTTGTTTTCCTTCCAAATCTTTATTTAAATTCTACTTCATTAACATGTACTGTAATATTAGTTTCAGGAGAATTTAGTGATTCATCACTTACACGTAACACCCAGTACTCATCGGTCATTCACAATTCTTGAACCTGTTGGTTTAAATAGCTCCCTCCTAAGGTGAGCTTCAGGTATAGGAAAGAAGGCAGGACAAGTTTAGTTGGAGCCATAGGCCAAAGCTTTTCCAATTGAGCTTTACCAACAAAGCTCATAGCTTTGTATTTGTATTTCTTAAATGATACATAATCTATAAGGGGGGGAAATTAGCAATGTTAGAAATCACAAATTAAAAGTGATAATATTAGGGTCATTTAATTTGGTAAATAAAAACACAAATGACAGAAATTTAAGTATTACCAATGATATATTAAGAAAGTTGCTACCAGTGAGCTTTTGTGGGGGAAGAACCACATTATTTCCGGCCATTTAGCAGAGGCATTGTGTTTCCTAAAGCAGTTACTGCTTTCTGAAAAGAATTTCAAACTTTTGTCCCAAAAGTAGTTCCAGAATTTTCAACTCTCTCCATATTTTTACTGAGCTTCCATTTCTGCTTTCTTTCTCAACCTAATGTGTCATGTTATGAAGGTTATGTACAGCCAAGAATGCAAATGTTTTAATCTTACTAGTGACCACTTTGTACTATATCTCATGTTGGAAAACCAGACTCTTGACCATACCTAATTCAAAATCATTTCCATTTCTGCATAACTACTTTTCTTATTCAGGCAAGAGTTGTGGGTGGACCTCTAAAATTAGATAGCTTCAACTCTCAAGGGAATGGGCTTTCGCAACAGCATTCACGACACCCATCATCAAATACGGGGACCTACACTTGTCTTGTAGTGAGAGAATTGCCCTTTATTCTTAACAAGCAGGCAACAGGATCAAACAGATCATTCAGGTGAAATAACAAAGACAAATACATATGTGATAAATCCGTGTAGTTACTTCTTGGAAGCTTGCCATGTATTTTCCTCTCCTTCATATCTCAAACTTCAGAAAGGCCAGGACCCTGTTTCATTCATCCCAATACTTGGCACGTTAACAGGTGTTCACTTTGTAATTTTTGAAGGAATGGATACAGGCTATGTGTTTTTACTTTATAGTGAAGATTAACGAGTTAATACATATAAAGAGCTTAGAACAGTGTCTGATACTAAGCACTTAATTATTACAAAATGAGATAAGATTTAGAACAGAGATTAGAAGAGACTTTTTAGAAGTCTGCCTTCAACTGACCTTGGCAAAATAAGGAAGACTAGGCTAGCAATAAGGCTAGGAGTATAGAAAAGTTCTACAGCCCAACATATGCTAAAATGAATTAATTCCAAATGACATGTATTATTTTATACAAAGAATGATGCTTATTTTAAGTCCACAGTTATAAGATTAAAGGGGTATAATCAAAGCTTGTCCATTAAATTGAAAGCACCTCCAGACTGACTCAAGTTTGTATTCTTAGGCCCTGGTAGGTACAAGATATTATTTGCTATACTGAATCCATCCTGCTATTTAACTGTGTTAATACCACACCAATATAAAAATATGTTAAGACAAATTAAAATATACATACTTAACTTTATTACATCATTTAAAGCTTGATTTTATAAAACATAAAAAAAATGTTTAAGTGTTCTGTATCACAGGAATTTAAACAGTGGCAATATACATAGCTTTGTAAGTTCAAGTTATATAAATTAAAATCAAATAATTGGAAATGCTTTTAATACGGAAAATATACAAATAAAATAAATGGCAAAAGGACCTAACAGGAGCAGTATTTCATTACTTACAGATTATCATTAGATAATTTCAGGATCTAAACAAAGACTCTGAATTTTCGGACTTCTTTTGCTGTATTTTATATTTAAATATCTCCCTACCTATATTCCGAATCAAGGTACTTGACCAGAAGGTTTAAGAAGGCATTTAGCTTTATGGCAAAAGCTTTCCATCTACAGTTACCACCTTTAAAGGAATTGACATTAACAATGCTGATGTAATCTGCTAGTTCCCTTCTGAACAATGTGCAATAATTTATACCAACCCTGTATAAAGTCATACGGGTACCAAAAAATGGAACAATTATGCACAGTTCAATAGAAGTATAATGTTAAGTTTTCCCCATCTAAAAATTAACCAGTGAAACAAAATGTATCAACTATAGTTGACTTGGTTTCAGGAAAACCACATCTGAGAGTTATAAGTACATCACTGTCCTTATCTTATCCTCAGTCATTGACAGGAATTTTGTAGGCCACCATGCTATTGACTTTGTGGATTGTAGTAGTAAATGAACGAAGGGACGGACTTCCTTAGAATTGGTAATAAACTGTGGTCCCGACTCTTCCCATTTTTCAGGTACAACCAAATCTTTGTCTGTATGTATCAGTAGATCAAATGAACCTAAATTGGGGATAAGATCATTAAAGTACAATTATTTTTTTCTAAAGTACAACCACCCTTCCTGTGTCTTTCACATTTGAACCATCTATAGTGTCAGAAAAGCTAGTTTACCTTGATCTCTAATCAATTATATTAACTAATTGCTTTTCCTCAATGGAAATTTTAGTACAGAAAATACTGTACTCCTTTTACTTTATGAAAAACTCAAGTTTTTTTTTTTAAAGAGAAAACCACTAAAAATATTTGCAGAAAGTATACAATTAATCATGAGACAGCATGAATCTAAGCCATAGAAGAGATAATACCTTGGTTCTGTGACAGCTGTATCCCAGTGCCCAGAACAGCATCTGGCATGTAGTAGGTATTTAGGATATATCTGATGAATGAAGGAGTAACTAAGAAAACAAAGACACAATTATAGCTATAAATCTTAATTATATACATAGAAATGTGTAGAAAATAAAAATAATGACAGAAATTACATCAAAAGATTCAAGAGTGAGTACTGTAGAATACTTTCATTCCTTTCCTTTTCAGCACTTGTAAATAAAATGCAAATAGCATTACTTTAGCTTTATCACAGTTTTCTCATTCATATAACATGACATTTATAATTAAGAAAAAACTTAATGAGCGCATTAATTCTTAAAGTAGTAGCTTAGTCTTTTCCACAACAAATTTAAGCCAGTGTGAAGTTGTATAATACTTACAAGAAACTTCCAATAGTGGCAGAAATGTCACCGTAGCTGTGATCTGTCTGATCACTGAACGGATTTCATCTTGGATAGCTTTCTGAGACTTTTCTCTGGGTGCACTATCAAAGAAACCAATTAATTCATTTTAAGTTTTAACAAGTTATTTGAAACACAGGTAAGATTATTTATCTGATTAAATGCTTCCAAAATCAAATAAGTAATGCATTCAAAAGGAGTTTTTTTTTAAATGAAAATAAATATATGTCCTTAAGAAACTTAGTAGGCACAATATGTATCTCTATTATTTCATTTATCCTTCCAATCATTTTTTAGGGTTGTTCTTAGTATCAGGTCATTAAATAACAGATGACTAGAAAACCTGCCAAGTACTTCAAGTCAGGAAAGCTTCAGCATGTCTTAAAATAAAGATAACAAGCAGTATCTAAAATATTGAATCGGTATAATCATTTTGGCATTTTTAGTAATGCCTAAATGTCTAATTTCCTATTGCCTCAAATAAGATGTTACTCGTGTATGGCGTTAATAATTAAACATTTTCTAAAACAGACCAAAGGCTTCAGGAGCAAACTCCATCATTTCATTATGAGAGATAGTTCAGAGTTTACAGGTAAGCATGCCTAGGACAATGCTAGAAATTAGCATATAATGATGGGCATCTCCCATCCGGATAATCTAAAAACTTCAGTTTAATGTCTAAGGAGGGGCGCCTGGGTGGCTCAGTTAGTTAAGCGACTGCCTTTGGCTCAGGTCATGATTCCCGGGTCCTGGGATTGAGCCCCACATCGGGCTCCCTGCTTGGCGGGAAGCCTGCTTCTCCCTCTCCCACTCCCCGTTTATGTTCCCTCTCTCGCATGCTCTATTAAATAAATAAATAAAATCCTAAAAAAAAAAAAAAGGGAATGTCTAAGAAGTTTGTAGCATTAAATGAAATACAGTAGAGCTGCACAGTAAGCTGGGAGAAAGTCTAGGATAATACTTCATGGTTAAAAGTACCTTTCTACAATTCATGAAATGGCCCACCTAGGACGGACACCATGGTAGCTTTACATATAGCATCATAAACACTAAAGTTTGAAATTTATGGATTTAGCCTAAGCGCAATTATGTTAAAAGTCCGTGATAGGCAAAATTCTTTCGTGAGCACAATTTGTGAGCCCAATCCTTCTCCACAGGAGATTAAAGATCACATCTAACATACTTAGAAACAAACTACTTTATGTGAAACTAGTTCAATATAAGTAGAACTCATCTAGTAAAAGAAAACAGTTTTGGAAAAAGATCTGTAAAAATGGAAGCAATTTACTTCATACTTACCTGTCATCTTTTGCAGTCTTGTCACACTCAATACCAAATTGCCACCTTTCAAGGACCTCACCACTTTCAATATTTGAGATGACAACCACCAGTTTCTGAACTGAACACGTGTATAACCAATCTGCAATACATAACAAGGAATCTTTTTTGTTTCACTGCATTACAAAACAACTCTCTTCCCAGGTCTCACTTTCTATCCTCAGCAAATTCCTACCGCTAGTATTTCGGAACTCTGCCAACCTGTACAGAAAACCTGCCCCACAATAACCTAGCTCCTGTTTTCAAATTCTCAGTATTTGTACCAGATATAGTACTGAGTGCTGAAGACAGAGTAGAAAACATGAAGTACACCCTAATCCAAGTAAGATGCAGGAGATGGCCATTAATCTAATCACTGCACCGATAAATATAAGATTATAATTGTGATAAACGCTATGAAGGTGCAGTATGTGACGCAATGAGAGCATAAGAGAGGAAAACTGGACTCACTCAGGGAGTTCTCACTTGACTTCAGTTCTACAAATAAATTATCATTAAATATGCAAAATGATACAGAAAAGGGTACAGGTCTTAAATATTGAAAAGGGAAGAGCATCTGACCAGAGGATTGAAAGAAGGGTAATACAACTGCAGTAAAGAAAGGGGAGAATGAACAAGGTCAGTTTGTGTACGATACACAGGGGTCAGACCATGCAAGGCCATATGGGCCAAATTAAAGAAGTTACACTTCAAGAACCAGGGAAGTCATTACTGTATTTGAAGTATGGTATGATGTAATTAAATTTGTATTTCAGAACTATCCTTCTGGCTGTGATGTGGAAAGTAGAGTAGAGGTAAAGAGGGGATCTAGAGACACCAATTAATTAGCAATTCAAGCAAGAGGTAATGAAGGCTTAGAGAAGGATAAGCTGGTAGAGATGGATCAGTAGATAGATTCAAGAGATTTCATGGTTCAAACTGTTAGGATTTATTGACTACTTATGAGTAAGCAAGAAGAAAGACTGAGATAGCTCCCAACTTCCTAGTTTATATCACTAGTTGGATGGCTGATCCATTCACTGAGAAAAAGAATGCAAATGGGAGATGATGCTTAAGTTTTAAGATTTTATTTTTAAGTAATCTCCACACCCAACATGGGGCTGCAACTTCATATCTCGAGATCAAGAGTTGCATGCTCCATTGACTGAGCCAGCCAGGAGCGCCTTAAGTTTAGTTTTCAGGTATCACTGCGATAGCCAGATGAAGATATCAACGGAGCCACGAAATATATGAGCACAATTAGGAGAATTGGGTTGGATGTACAGTTGTGAGTCAACTACACCAAGGTTGTTAGTGAAGCTATGTACATGTCAGAGATCATCCTAGAGAGAGATTATAGTGAGAAGAGGGCCTCAGGACAAGCCCTGAATTAATCTTGGAAATTGGGATAGTATACTCAGGAATCTGTAGTGGTTTTTTTTCTTTTTTTAAGAGACAAAACAATTTTGTAATATTTAGGGCTTGTGGGCCACCTAGGTCTCTGTTGCATAGTCTTTAAAAAACAGCCCTTTAAAAATCTGAAAACAGGGCACCTGGGTGGCTCAGTTGGTTAAGCGACTGCCTTCGGCTCAGGTCATGATCCTGGAGTCCCGGGATCGAGTCCCGCATCGGGCTCCCTGCTCAGCAGGGAGTCTGCTTCTCCCTCTGACCCTCCCCCCTCTCATGCTCTATCTCATTCTCTCTCTCAAATAAATAAAATCTTAAAAAAAAAAAAAAAATCTGAAAACATTCTTAGTTTGCAGGCAGTACAAAAATAGCCACTTGCTAGACACGGGCTGTCGTATGTATCAACTTTTTCTTGACATATATCGATTTTTCTCAATTTAGCTCTGAAAAGGAAGAAATTGGGTAGTAACTTAAGGATTTGGGGTGGGTGGAAATTTTTTTCTTTTAAAACTGAAGAGAGATCAAAACAAAGAAATCAAAAATACCAGAGAAGAACTAGGATAAAATCCTTAAGGCTAGAGGAATGGGGATTCAGATTGAACAATTTGCCTCTAAGAAGAGCAATTCCTCCATTTTAACTAAAATAAAAGGGAGAAATTAAATAGGAAGGTCTGCATACATCCGAGGTGAAGAAATATCCTCAGTGTAGTCTTAAAGGAGACAACCCAAAAACCAGTAGCTTAGGTGGGGCTTGCTTCTCCATCAAATTAAGAGGACATAGATTATTAGTTGCTTACTAATAATCTTACTTTTTAGCCCTGAATAAAAAAAAAAAAAAACAATTAATCTAATTTTAAAAATAAAGCTACTTGATACAAAGAAATATATATGACTCATGAATTAAGAAAAAAAGATGACTAGTGTTTTTTGGAACTAGTTTTGGAAGATCAAATGGGGAGCTAGGGAGAAACATCCTACAACAGAAAAATTAGAAGTGGGAATCCTAAGTAGAGAAAAATATGAGGGGAAAAAGGAATAGATGGAGAACAAGTATTGATTCAATATAGTAATTTCTTGAGCTAAAGAAAAACAGTGAGTGCTCAGATAGAAAAGGCTTACTGATTAAAGGCAGGATTTTAAAAAAGACAAATGGAAATATATAAAAAATAAAACTCTACTGGGTGCTCTATTACTTAGTAGTTCTTTTCTTTAAGTTTAGTTTCCAGGTTGGATCCAATTTTATTTTCCTTTAAGTAATGATGGCTTTAAACTCTAGGCAGTTACAGAAAATATATGTTAAAAATATACAGTGGATTTTTCTCCAATAGTGAACACCATCATAAGGACAGAAAATTCCAACTTGTTCCATCTGGCTACATGAACTGCAAAAATCATTTCTAAGGAAGTTGATGGAGACAGTTTTGTGAAGCCATATCAGATTCCTAATATCAAAATATTCAACCCACTCAAACTGCAGTATGGGAAGGGTGGACTTTCTTTCAATTTATATATTATTTGCTTCCTTCCAATTAAGAATCACTATATTTGAGGTTGTAGTGTTTTATACCTTTTTGTACAGAGCTGAAAAATGACCACCAAGATGCCAGAAAATATGGGTTCTACAAGGCCTGCAAAACTCAAAATGGTTTGCAACAATTAAATACCTTTCAGCTGTTCCACCACATCATTTAGGTATTTTATGAGCTCAGGATCAGTTGTTACAAGCAAGGTGAGTCCATATTTCTGCACTCTAGTAAAGGTTTCAGATGGATATATGCCACGCTGATATAAAATGCTGTTGATGCCAAATGCTGGAAACAAAAGGAATGTTAAAGAAAAGTCATTATCACTTTGTAACTCTGGAAAATAAAACATATTTAGATGTGGCTACGTTTCATTAATGGCATAAAACCATAAATGCCTTAACGTGTTTGTGGGTGTTTTGCTGAAAGCAGAGTAGGTAAAAAGTGGCATTAAACATTCTTAAAACCTTGCTTCTAATTAAGAGAGAACACGATACCTGCATTTCTGTGGCAAAAAAAGAGAAAAACGCCAAACTGCATTAATCTACTGTCAAAGTAGTACTACAACTCACTGTAATCCAAGTCCCAATTCAGATTATGTGGTTAGAGGGTGTCAAAATAGGCTTTTGCATCTCAGTTAGCAACTGATTAACTGTTCTCTGCAATGCTCTCAGCAAACCTTTCCCTCTTTTTCCTCCTTTTCTCCTCACAAGTCCTGCCAGATCCTATCAGAAGGCACAACTGTCCTGGTCCGGAATGGCGTTTCCTAACTCTAGTCCATCACCGCCAATACCAGAATCAAAGAGGGGCCGAGGGGTTGTTAAAAATATACGTGGCCCCCACCCCGGTCCTACTCCGTCTGAAGTCGCGGAGGCTGGGGGCGGGCGGAAAGTGCCTGGCTCTGTAGTTGAAAGCAACGCTGCAGGTGGAGGGGCTACATCGCGCCGCAGGCCTCAGCAGCACCTAGGCCTCAAGCTCCACCATTAGCAAGGAGCCCGGAGGCGGCGTCTGCATCCGCTTCTTCCTAGATTCTCCCGCCGGGCAGGAGGCTGGGGCAGAGAGAGCTTAATTCGCGGCCTCGCGGCCTCCCCTCCACCCCCTCCCGCTTCCCCCGCCTCCGCGGCTGAGCCCCGGGCCTACCGGGCGGCCTGGCCTCAGTTCACCCCGCCCTCCGGCCTGCGCGAGGACGACTTACAGAAGAACTCGGCCACGATTTCGGCGCTCCCGCGCAGGGTGATGCCTTGCTCCCGGGAGAGCTGCAGCGCCATGGCCAGTCCTACAGACGAAGGAGTGCGCTTCCCCCCGGCAGAGAGCGACAGCAGAGACGCCCACAGCAGTTCCCCGCCACTCGTTTCAAAAGTAACGGCGCAGCACGCCCTCGGGCCTCGGCGCAGGCGCGATGAGCCTCTAGGCCCCGCCCCGTGGGGCGGGGCCTGCAGGTCCTCTGGGCGCTTTTCGGAGCTGGCCTGTCCGCAGGCGCAGGGGGTAGGCGTGGTCGCCCAGTTCTGGGTGGTCAAGCTCCGCAGGGTCCCGGCTGGGCCTGTGTAGTTGTGGTCTACTAGACCGGCCTGAGGGAAGAAGACGCCAAAACCTGGTGTGTTTTTTTGTTTTTTTAAAGATTTTATTTATTGGGGCGCCTGGGTGGCTCAGTCGTTGGGCGTCTGCCTTCAGCTCAGGTCGTGGTCCCAGGGTCTTGGGATCGAGCCCCGCATCGGGCTCCCTGCTCTGCGGGGGGCCTGCTTCTCCCTGTCCCACTCCCCCTGCTTGTGTTTCCTCTCTCATTGTCTCTCTCTGTCAAATAAATGGATAAAAATCTTAAAAAAAAAAAAAAAGATTTTATTTATTTATTTGAGAGAGAGCACATGATAGGGGGGAGGGTCAGAGGGAGAAGCAGACTCCCCGCCCAGCAGGGAGCCCGATGAGGGACTCGATCCAGGGAGTCCAGGATCATGACCTGAGCCGAAGGCAGTCGCTTTAACCAACTGAGCCACCCAGGCGCCCCAAAACCTGGTTTTAATGGCCGCTCCGTAGGCGTGCGGAGTGAGCGACCAAGGAGCACAATTTGTCAGTTTCAGAGCTGTTTTCAAGGTGATATGAACTGTCCGTCAGCTGCATCTTAAGTGGCCCCAGTGATCCCTAGATTGAAACTAGCGATTGAAACTTTTCCTAGATGCTTTGGGAGTCAGTAAAGAAACCGCGTGCGCGGTAGCCAAGCCACAGCTTGAGAGAGCCTGATTACTCTATGGAATCGCGGCTTTTCTTGAGAAATTGGGTTAGGCTTAAAGGGATGAGCCGCGGCCTTTTTTGTCCTGTGTTTTTGTCTATCCTGGGCTCAGCCTATTTCCACCCAGTTCCGCTGTGAGGCAGTCTGGAGCGGCAGGGACTGCAGTCGAACTTAGGCCTGGTCTACCCCGCGCGTACGCTGCACCCACAGACGCCGATGAGGAATAAGATCTCATTCATCAAAAAGGCCCACGTACCCTGAAGAACTTTTCAGGGAATTTTGACTCACAAACTCATTGACTTCCTGTTAGGATGAGAAGTACTAAAGGGCACAATTACTGTTCATGTCAATTACGGAACAACTTTATTCTTAAAGCAGCTAGAAAAATTATTTGTAAAATGAAGTCTCAAAAACTATGTACCAGCTATACTATTGAATTATATGAGAAATGCATTCGTGTTTTATTTTTCTATTAACAAATTACCACAAATTAATGGTTTAAAATAACACCCATTCATTATCTTAGTCATGTAGATCAGGAGTTCCTATGATATAGCTGGATGCTCTGCTTAAGAGTCTCCCATGGTTGAAATAAAGGTGTCTGCAAGTGGAATCTCATCGAAGATCTGGGGTTCTCTTCCAAGCCCCTTGGTTGTTGGCAGAATTAATATCCTTGTTTCTTGGACTGAGGTGGTTTTGCTAGTTGTTGGCCAGAGGCAAATTTTGTGCCTTTGCCAGGTAGTTCTTCCATAGGCCTTCTCATACTTTCAGTCTCTCAGACTTGATGGAGATCCCTTTTAAGGATTCATCTGATTAGGTTAGACCTAGTCAGATAATTTCCTCTTTGATGAATTTAATCCGGGAAGTGATATCCCATCATATTCACAGGTTCTGGCCACACTCAAGCAGAGGAGATTATTTATATAAGATGTGCTCCTTAGAGGCCATGGATTTTGTGGCCATCTTAGAATGCTGCTTATGACAGTGTTACATATCAGATTTTGATCAGTTTGAAGAGTAAAACATAGGTAATAGGCCGAGTAATCCTAAAATATTTTCCTTACATCCTTTAGTCTCTTGTACCTGTGTGTTTGTGTGTTTGAATCACCATCTTTTCACTCCTTCCATCAGGAACTTAGCATCAGAATTCTGGCATCACACTGGTAGAGCATGATGCCCACCTTACTACAAATAAAAATTGTTTCTCTTTCTAAGGAACTTTATGTCAGTACAGAGCACTTCAGGAAAGACTTTCTTCAGTTTCATGGTAATATAGTTTTGAAATTACCTGAAGATACAAATAATTGTTAGTATAATTTTGGAGATTCTAGAGCTTAAAAGGCTGGCAAAATAGATGTTTTCCATATATAGAAGTATTAAATATTTTTTTTGTGCTCTGTGAGATGTAAGAAATAATTATGTTTAGAAGACCAAGTCTGTACTTTTTGAGGAGTTTGTAATCTAGTTTTGTTTAAATATGCATACTTGAGGGGCGCCTGGGTTGCTCAGTCTTCAGCGTCTGCCTTCGGCTCAGGTCATGATCCCAGGGTCCTGGGATGGGAACCCCATTGGGCTTCCTGCTCAGCGGGGGGCCTGCCTCTTCCTTTCCCACTCCCCCTGCTTGTGTTCCTGCTCTCACTCTCTCTCTGTCAAATAAATAAAATCTTTAAAAAAATAAATAAATATGCATACTTGAAAAAAAGAAAAATTGAAGTCTCATAATTTGGCCTTATCTGGCTTCTGCCTAACTCTTCGGCTGCCTTTCAGATTACTTTCCTAATCTGCCCGTTCCTTTAGTCATTTTTCCACCTCAGGGCTTTTCGTAATGTGCTTTTTTCTGCCTAGAAATTTCTATCCATTCAAATTGCTAATTATATTTATACTTTTTTTTTTTACTTAAATGTAACTGTATTCTAGAAATTTTCTTTGACCTCTCGGACTATAAAATCCTGCCCTATGCATTCTCATAGCATCTCAGAACACTATTTCAGAGCATTGTTTTCATTCTTACAATGAAAACAATGACATTGTAATAATTACGTCATGATTTGTGTTATATCTTCCTTGTCACCATGGAGGATCCATGATGACAGTGGCTAGTCCAACAATATTTGTTGAATGAATGATCATTTGAATACTTGCCTAGGAAAATTTCATGGAAGAACCCAAGACATTTTCAAATTGGAGAGCAGGTTGGATGGATGAGGTGAGGCCACATTTTGGGAGCTTTGAATATCCATCTGAAATAAGTTGGACGTACCAGGGATTTCTAGGCTCTTAGAATTGACATAATTAAAGGGGTATTTTTTTCAAGTGTAAATTCAGTAGTGGTTGTAGAATGGATCGTATATAGGACGGTCTCGAGTGGTGGTCCTCAAACTTGAGAGTGTGAAAGAATCACTTGGGTATTTTGCTATATGTAGATTCCTGACTTTTATTCTCCCTTCTCCAAATCTAATTCAGTCCAGTACCATAGCCACTAGCCACAGGTGGCTCTTAGGCACTTGAAATGTGCTTGTCTGAACTGAGATATGCTACAAGTATAAGAATACCAGATTTCAAAGACTTAGTATAAAAAAAAAAGAATGTAAAGTATCACAGTGATATGTCTTTCAATCGATTACATATTGAAATGATATTTTCACATGTATTGGATTTATTTCACTTGTTTCATTTTAGTTTTTTAATCTGACTACAAGAACATTTAAAATTACATGTGTGACTCATGTGAGATTTCTGTTGGACAGTGCTGGTCTACTTTATGGGGTCTAGGAGATGACATGTTTTAACCAGCATCCCAAATGATCCTTACATTACTTTTAGAAAAGCATTAGACCATAATGGATATTTTAGTATTGCAGGCCCAGGAGGGCCTAGGAGGTTGAGAACCTGGACTAGATGGATGCCAAAGAGTTGGAATAATGAATCATGGAACACTACATCAAAAACTAAAAAAAAAAAAAAAAGAAGGTATACATATACATATGTATATATATGAGAGCAAGCTATTTGGAGGCAAGAATTGAATCGATGACTTAAAAGGGAGAAGAATGTACTGGTAGTACAGATAAATCCAAGGTGGCAAGCCTGCACTACAGGCTAGTGTTGGTGAAGTCTATGGGTATGTTAGGAAGAACTGCCCAAACTCAGCCTATTTTATTTCTTACTTATCACATAAACACTTAAGTTTCCAGAAGCTTTGGAGAGATGTCTTTCCTATTAATTTTAATTGCTCCATTCGACATTGACCTATCTTATCTAAACCATCTTATCTTTATAGAATGTTTTTTAGAAACTTGTTTTCAGTTACTTGAGTTTAGATTTATTTATAATTCAGTGAAGTCCTTCTAATATTTGGGGGAAAGCTATTTGGACAGTGAGAAGTATAAATATAAATTAAGATTTATTTCTGAAGAAAATTCAAGCAGAGAGCATAACCAAACAAACCCATATCACCAAAAGAGATAACTATGAAAAAGTGTGTCATAAACAGGCTTAAATTCAATATTAGGATGCTAAAACCAGAAATGAAAATTTCTAAAGCTAGAATCAAATGGAATTTTAGACTGAAAGTAACTTAATTAATGACTTAGTAGAACAATCTTATAGTTGAGGAAACTGAGGTCCTGAGTGGATACATGGTTAGTCTAAGATTCAATATCTAGTTAGAAGATTTAATAGTAGAATCTAGAGTTTCTGACTTAGTCTCTTGTTGAATTTTATCAATTTGAAGACATGCTAATTAATGCTCTTGTTTTTAAAAAATCAACTGATTTTAGATTAAGGTTTTTTTTTTTTTTTAAGATTTATTTATTTATTTTAGAGAGAGAGAGAGGAGCATGAGTGGGAAGGGAAGAGGGAGAGGGACAGAGAATCTCAAGCAGACTCTATGCTGAGCGAGGAGCCCCACATGGGGCTCAGTCCCAGGATCCTAAGATCATGATCTGAGCCAAAACCAAGTGTTGGACCCCTAACTGACTAAGCTACCCAGGTGCCCCAAGATTAAGGGTTTTTATTCAATAAACTGTACATATAACTTGTCAAGAAAACGGCAGTTACAATCCATAATGCATTTTATGTTAATACACAAATTGTTTCAACTGCGCCAGAAGATGGCGCTATTTACACGTGAAATAATACCTTTCAAAAATTCAGTGCATATGTTTCAATTTGTGCTTCAGTTCAAAGTAAAATTAAGGGAAAATGTCTTTAGTGGCTTCTAAGGTATCGGTATATGTGAAATACATCAGAATGAAAGATTGTTCATGATATACTACAGAATTCATATATTATAAACATTTAGTATATGGATGCTCACTATATTTACACTTAATTTACATATTGTTTTTTACATGGAAAAAGGAAACATTTTAGGTAGTTGAATCATTATTCTTGCAGACTTACGAAAGTTTTCCTTCAGATCACTAGGTGTTATTTTATTCTTGAGGCCAACATCTTGA
The DNA here is from genome assembly GCF_029215605.1 of Mirounga angustirostris. Taxonomy (NCBI): domain Eukaryota; kingdom Metazoa; phylum Chordata; class Mammalia; order Carnivora; family Phocidae; genus Mirounga; species Mirounga angustirostris. The sequence continues at coordinate 10,737 of NW_026991777.1, read as the reverse complement.
CATAAAGCAGTTTGTTCTAAATCTGTTAAAGCAGAGGGATAGTTTATGATAATTTTAATAAGGTGCATTTACTAAATTTTGAAAAAAATTACTGTGCACATAGGTAATAAATTAATTATTAATTATGTCAGTTTGCAGAATTTGCTTTTTTCTTTTAAAAAAAAGGATGTTGTCATAAAGACCTATTTTCCTCACATACTTTCCCGCTAAGGACTTTCTTTGATTGTTGGTCCACATGTTCAAAAAGATAGCACAACACATTTGAATCATGACATTGTATTAATAAGCAATGGCTTAATAGAGTGAACAAATATAACCCCATACTGGTGTAATTTATAATTTTTAATGATCCAGTTGATATACACGATATTATAATCTTTTCTTTAGTAAAAATTGAGAAAATATTATTGAGAACCAAATATTATTGAGAACATAGTAATAATTCCATAAGTTCTTATAATGAAAAATATGGGCTGTTTCTTATCAGAAAGTATTACTGTGTTTTGTTATGATTTTGTTTTGATATTATAATTCTCTTATGATAATGGCATATAATCACTTAGAAGTCTTTTCATGGCTCAACCAGGATTAGGTGTCAAAGGTATAATTTTAAAGGCAGGTGATAGTCTTATGCATAGTTAATCCCCAGACTGATGGAATGTGTGTGTGTGTGTGTGTGTGTGTGTAACATATATATGAAGAATGGGTTCTGCAATCAGTTGGATTTGACAGCACGGTGTATTTTGAAATGTAATTGAAGCTCAAAACAACTTAGAACAGTTTCAGGTACAGAAACTATCAACACAAAGCCTCTATGAAGAATGAAAAAGCCATGGTTGCTATGAAATTAATAAAAATAGATTGAATTTCTTAAATGATTTTATAATTATATATTAAATCTCATCAAACATTCTATGCCTATCATACATTTTTTGTTTGTTGTTTCTGAATATTCTGTATATAGGGTTATTTTTATTATTGCCCATATGTAAGTAAAGGTGAATTAGTTCTGCTAAATCTGTCAACTAATAATTAGACCAAAATTGTATCTGAGTGAATAGAAAGATATTTTTTGAGGAGTTCTACAGACAAAATAAAATAAACCATAAATTTGGGTCTTTCTCAAATATTTGTGAATACCAACTTATAAAACACTCATGAGAAGACAAAGCTTTGTGAAAACATGGAAAATCACTTTACTTTAAATTTATATTTTTCTATTTAGATAAACTTGGTTCTGTCAACTGGAACTGTTCTCTTATAAGCTGCCTTGTGTTTATAGCTCATTCAAACAATATAGTAGTCAAGCCATATTTATCAGGTTACAGATCAGTCATGCACGTTAATTCTATTATTTCTGCTGGGATTTCCCACTTAAAAATTGATGATGACAGTGGTTTTTATTCTTGAGTAATGTACATAGTCTGTTTAACATCAACTGACAACAAAACGTCTTACTGAACCCTAGAGTTTTTGGTTTAGTGTTGGAGATCAAGTGGATTAAAAAATAAATGGTATCTTTTTATTATTGCTTAGTTTCGGTATAGTTGTAAATAAAGATGCTAACTTTTCACACTGAAATAGATGGCAATTATCTGTTGTAAGGCTGTCTTTTGGATGATCCAGAATATACCTTTTTAAGCCCGTGTTACATTCATATCAAAAGGAGACTTGAAATGAAGTTTCATTAATTTGTTTATCTCCAAGAATATTCTTGCAGACCCTTGTCTGAGAAACAGCAGGCCGTAGCATTCAGATATTCAAAATGTATTCACAGAATTTGGATATTCTTAAAAGTGAGGTGTGGTTATGAGTTTGTATAATTAAGAGTTATTGATGAGATGGGTTCCTTTTGGGGTTTGGAATTTTACATTAAGATTCTTATTAAATTTGAGTTATCTTTAGTTTCCATTGAATTAATAAGAAATTATAATATTTAACTCCTAAAGGCAGCCGAATATACTACTGTAACACTGTTAAGCGTCTTAGGGACTTAAAAAGTTCTGTGCTGCTCTCAGATGGCTGCCTGCCTGAGGAAAAAGATCAGGAGTGTGGGAAGGGCAGGCCATTACTTAATGCCTCAGGTCCCCCTGGACCTTGACGGAAGGTTATTTGAAGGACCCTGGAAATGTGTATACACCTTCCTCTTTTCTTTCTCAAAGATCTTGTTTAAAATAGTGTATCCCATTAGGAATAGAAAAAATGATGAATATACACCAATATAGGTTTATTTATCTCTAAATTATAAACTTTTCCAGACTATTAGGTACATGTAGTATATACTATATATTTATATATATTTAAAATATATAGGTATTTCAAATGTTATATTTTATATATGTTATATTTAAACATAATAAATATGTATATATTTAAAACATACACAAGTTAGAAATTAAAGAAAGATGAGATGAATGTTTCTTTCGTTTTTTTTTTTTTTTAATTTATTTATTTGAGAGAGAGAGAATGAGAGAGAGCACATGAAAGGGGGGAGGGTCAGAGGGAGAAGCAGACTCCCGGCCGAGCAGGGAGCCCGATGCGGGGCTCGATCCAGGGACTCCAGGATCATGGCCTGAGCCGAAGGCAGTCGCCCAACCAACTGAGCCACCCAGGCGCCCGAGATGAATGTTTCTTTTAAAAATGATACTTGTTGGAGCACCTGGGTGGCCCAGTAGGCTAAGCGTCTGACTCTTGGTTTCAGTTCAGGTCATGATCTCAGGGTTGTGAGATCGAGCCCCCACCTCTGGCTCTGAGCTCAGCTCAGCTCTGAGTCTGCTCCAGATTCTCTCTCCCTCTCCAGTCTCTCCCACTCTGTTCCTCCCCCCCACTCAGGCTCGCTCTCTTTCTCTCTAGAATAAATAAATAAAATCTTTAAAAATGATTCTTGTTATATCACTAGAAAATAATTTATTTTTATGTTCACTAAATGTATTAATAACTATTAAAATTTATGTGGTTAATATGCCTCATTTTAAAAAAAATTTGGTTTAATTATTTGTAAATGATTTAAAAGTCTGATACTGAGTTCAGTTTATTTTAATACTTGGGAGTTTTTTGGTTTGTTTTTGAAGTTTTTGTTTTTAGGAGGATACAAATGGAAGAAGTCCATTAATGACTTATTTATTTATATTTATCTGTATTTTTATAGTTTTAACAAATGGATCTAAAACCAAAGATTTAAGCAGTTTTCGCCCATTTCTTAAAAATATGAAAACACATCTTTCTATTAGTTTGGAATTAATTGTTCCCATCTTTTAATTGCCTTTGGAACTAATTTGTAATTTAGAAAAATTACAAATGGATTAGAAAAATTTGTTTCCAAGGTTTGTTTTCAATTGTACAGATGAAGTTTTTTTTAAAAAAATAATCGATACAAACATGCTGTCTCAGCAGCATGACTGTCTTTTGAAAAACATTTGCTCATTCATTTAAAAAAGTCACTTTTCCTTTTTAAGAACATATTGAGTGTTAATTTTTCTGAAATTCTTCTTAGATAGCACAGTACCGAGTGTTGCCTACATAGAGAAAGGGTGAGTAAATTTGAAACAGTTGACCTTCATTTCCTCAATCTACCAACAGTGACCTGTAACTTTCTGATAGGGTGCTGGTGTCAATCTATTTGTTACATTTTAGTACAGTTTAGTGTATTTTCTTAGATTAAAAAATCAATATAAGTAGACATTCTAACAGTTCTTCTTATACCCCCAAGGGACTATTTTGTGCACATATTCCACTTTGGAAACCATTAGTTAAAAGTATGTTTACAGGAAGGATAAGGTACCCTGAGTTGGGGACAGTAGTGTTCCCTCCTTGCCCCCCCTCTCAGGTACACATGGAATAGACAAATGTAGCTTGGATGACTGACTTGCCTGTGTGGAATGTGAGCTCTCATTCTCCATGCCAGCTTCTGCCAGATCAATCCTGTGAGGAAAAGACATGATTTTTATTGGGAAAAGGTGCCCCAGACTTTTGAACACCATTCATTTTCCACTTAAACCTGCTGAAGGCACAGAATAAAAACCCTCTTCGGAGTTTCAACAGATTCTTATATGGTAAAAGTCCACTTGGAACACATGAAAGAACTTTACTACTTGTAGCATAGAGGTGGAAGGTCATGGCATTGTCTAAGGAAGCAACAATGTCCAACCAATCTACCAGAAGCAGAGTTCACAGGCACATGTGCAAGTAAAAGGTGTCAGCCTCGCATGTTCTAGAGAAATATTTTAGAGGTGGAATATCTGGACAATTTAAGAAGAATTCTGTAAGGATATTTTTTCCCTCACCTGTAAAATGGAGGTAACGATAATACTTGTGACAAAATTTTTGTGAGGATTACAGGAGATAATACAACTGAAGCTTTGGTTTATTGTTAATATATTATTCTTGTTATTGCTATATTCTTGTTATTATAAATTATTGTTATTATTATTTAGATAGCTTTTCTTCCACTTTCCCAAGTACCTTTCCTGAGTCTGATACATGTGTAGTCTAGGATAACTAGAGGAGTCCTCAGGTAACGCAACTTCAGGAAAAAGATGAGGACAGACCCTGTCTTACCACTATGGTAAACAAAATACAATTATAATAGCTAGCATTTATTGAGCACTTCCTTTCTGCCAGACACTCTTCCAAGTGCTTTATGTGAATCTACTGACTTAATCCTTTCACAAGCACACAAGTTACGTACTTTAATTACCTGTGTTTTATAGCTAAGAAAACTAACTTATAGAAGGAAGTTGAATCATTTATCCAAGATCACCCAACTCAGAGAACTGAAGTCAAGTCCAAGCAATCCAGATGGTAGCAGGATATGAATCCTGTAAGTATGAAAGGTCTGGCTATATTTTAGATAATCTATCATGAGGTGATGCATAGTGGGTCCTTATGTCCTGTCCCTCCCTCCATTCTTGATGTGAAATATTAAGTGAAGTGAGGAATCACCTTCAGTTTCTCAGTGGAGGAGGAGGCAAGATAGGGGAGCGGGGGAGGGCAAAGATACGCAGACAAGAAAAAAGGGTTGGAAAGATTCTGGGGGCAGCCATTGTGCGGAATGGGAAGAGAATTCAACCAAGAAGAAATAATAGTACAGAGCATTGTTCCTCGATAGATGTTTACTGAGTACTATTTATCTCATGATGTGGAGGTATATGGATGCAAAAAAACAGCCTTTCTTTTCCAGGCAAATGCAGCTGGGGACCCAATATACCAAAACAGCTGCAAAGAAGGAGGGATAAGATAACAGCCAAGTGAATGTATGCAGTAAATGCAAAATGAATTCAAAAACAACTATGGGAATGTGTCTTGGAGGACATTGCAGTACTTGAAGAGTGTTTAGAACTTTAGCAGGCAAAGATGGGTGGCTGTTAGGGAAGGTTAAATTGAGAACAATTAAGTCTGGTGTGGGTCATAAAGAAAAGGTAGGACAATAACCTTTTTGGATGTAGACATAAAGGTAGGACATTACAGGCACAGAACTTAACATCAATAGACCAAAAGTATGGAAGCACCAAACCAGATCACTTTTACCCACGACACAGTCTTGATGTAATTAGATCACATCTGGGTCCTTTTTCTAGAGAGCCTTTGTGTGGCAGGCTGAAAAGTTGGGACTTCTCCCAGGAGACATGAGGAAGCCATTGAAAGTTTGGGAACTTTGGAAGAATTTAATTATAGTGATGTTTTAGTAACATGATGGTAGCTGACATGAATTACAGGTTGGAAAGCTATGTAACAGTCCAGGCAAGAAGCACTCAAGACTGTTTCTTCACTGTTTAAATTGCAGCACGTGCTGTAATCATCAGGAGAATCCTTCCTTTGGCCTCATTATCATAGATTCATCAGTTTCCCCCCTTTTCTCCCTATCTTTGGTGTCTTTGATTTCTGGTTCTTTAATTCCTCCAAATTTTTACTCTTCTTCTTAGCTCCTACCCTTTCCTCTTGGCCTTGTTAACTTGTCTTCCACTGCTCTATGTGTCTGAGCTGTTCTGCTCTGATCTGACTCGATTCAGAGAGTAGGCCTGCACATTTCAGCCCCACCACAGAGATTTCAATCAACTGAGGCCCTAACTCACTCCATTCCTTATGTTACTGCCATATCCCATAATATTTGCTTAGCTGTAATGGTTACTAATGTTTGATGTCATTTTATTATTTAAATTCAGTAAAATATTTCTGCCTTTTTTTCATGGGATTATGACAGAGGAGCATGTTAAACTGTGTTTGTGAATAGAAGATAAGGATAGTAGCTCTAGTAACCCTGTATGTTTCTTATCATTAAGTTTTCACATAATTTTATTCAAATTTGAAAGTCTTTAAAATTAAAGACAGAAAATCATATACATTAACTTGATGTTCCCCTTAAAATACTAAAATATTGCCATTGGTTTCTATTGGTTACATTGTTTTTCTATTTAAGAAATTATCAGTTTCCGCCTTCTCTTACAGTGACTTAGTATCCAAAACATAGTGAACATTTAACTATATGAGGTGAAAATATATTAAAAAAAAAAAAAGAATGAAAATGAATAGAAAGAAGTCTTGAATCTAGAATATGGATATATCTACACACATACACAATATGTCCCTATGCCATTTGAATCCATAATAACCTTCCTTTAAAAGCATCATTGCAGGGGCGCCTGGGTGGCTCAGTTGGTTAAGCGACTGCCTTCGGCTCAGGTCATGATTCTGGAGTCCCGCATCGGGCTCCCTGCTGGGCAGGGAGTCTGCTTCTCCCTCTGATCCTCCCACCTCTCATGTGCTCTCTCTCTATCTCATTCACTCTCAAATAAATAAATAAAATCTTTAAAAAATAAAAATAAAAAAAATAAAAGCATCATTGCAGTAGTTTCTAAGTATCTCAAAATTATTTTTAAGTTAAGGCTTTAGGAAAGTAGTAATTTTGAGTAATTAATGCTTAATACAAATGTACCAAAGGCAATAAGATCAACTTTTTAATTATGAGATATTTTATAAATGATTCAGTCCTACACTTCTGCTTGCACAATTCCACATGAAACCTTTTTTCTTCTTTTTTTTTTTTTCAGTGGAAGAGGACAATCAAACTTGGTTTTATCTTGAGAGCTCAAGAAAGGGTAAAAAATGGGTAGCAAGAAGTCTTTTTTGTGGAAAATGAATCCATTTTGAAGTTCAATGGGAAGAAGCAATTTTTGAATTTTGTATAGAAAATTTATCTAACTTCATAATTAACTTGATTATTTGATTTATTATGTAAACAAAGTATAATGTTTCTTAAAGCCTACAAATAACCACTTTTTCTAACCATGAAAGATTAAGTGAAAACAAAGGGAGTGAACAAAAATGGGAGGGGGTCACAGATCTGTATCTGCATGGAGGAAGAGGGCAGTACTTTGGGGGAGTGCAATTTACATGAGCATCTGGGTCTTTTGTCATGTTTTGGATGGATGACCTGAGTCTGATATATTGGTGAATAGCATTAAGAAAGGTCTGGTTGTCAAAGGCTAGAAAGAAAAATGCAATTAGCCACAGCAATGAGGTGATGTCTGTGTTTGGGGGAAAAAACTGACACCTAACTGGCAATAGAAAACACTGAAATGATAACATCAGTAGAAGGCCAGATTGTGTGTGTGTGTGTGTGTGTGTGTATCTATTATATAATGATCTTAACTCAGTAGGATAGGACAAAATTGTCATTTTTTGGTACTATTTGGCTTATGTGATGAAAGTGAATGTGTACCTGTTACCAAAGAAATGACATGAACTCAATGCATTTCTCACTCATAACACACTGATTTCACCAACCTGACATTCGCAATACTGTTTGTTTCTATTAAAGAAAATTAGAAATAAATAAAAGTGCACTTGGAGTCTAAAAGAAGTTTGCTCTTTTTCGGTCTAATTTTTTTTTTCTTTATAAACCATGCCATCCATAGTAGAGAAGCATATCTAATCTCCCAATTAGGTCAGGCCCCAGGATAATCAATCTCTTTAACAGCAGATGCCTTGTTTTAGCAAATGAATGCTTGGTTTCAAAAGCAGTTTTGTGTTGAGAGAGGAGTGCAGTTGGCACGGGTGATTAGAACTCTTTTAAACCCTATAAAAAGCTTCTGTAGATTGTTTTATGCCCACACTTTGTGAACTGAAGTAAATGTTGTATATCTCCATCTTAAAATGAACATGGTGGGGACTTTATACAGTCTGTGAGAACATCTACATGCATATAAATGGAATTATTTGAAGTCCAACATTTTTATGGCCATTTGAATTAAACTGTGATTTCAATAACATCTAAAACTAGTGAATATGTTTTTAGTAAGTGCTCTTCATGTTAATTAAATATACTCCTTAACTAGTATAACTTAATTATTAGGTTAGCATTTTTTAAACTGAAAATACAATGGCAAGTTAACACGATTCTTACATTTATTGTTTGGCCTACATTTACATTAGTCTGTAAATGCCTTTCTTCGTGTCTGATGCCTTTTCAGTTCATAGTCACATCCATGTGTAAATGAGCAGTGTGCAAGCCAACTTTGAAATCAAGAAGAAATCATTTAACAGTAAAGTTTATAAACTGTATATTAAGTCAAAACTATAGATTGACTTTATTTTGCTCAAAACAACTCATTTAATATATGATAGACTGAAATATAGTGACATACCTTTCACTGTGGTATAACAAAAAAATCTCTAAGACTTCAGTAAATTATTTCAGATAATATTGTTCAAAATCTGATTGCTGGAACTCATCAGTAAGGCCTGAATGTGATACATAAAATAATTCAGAAGGCCACAGGAGTATGTATTTCCTTTTTTAAGAGAGTAGTCACATAATTAAAAGCATTGAGTTGAAACATTTGCAAGGTAGTTAAGAAAAAAAAGCATTCACCTGCATATTTGGGATGTTCTCATTTCAACTTTATTGTATAATGGTTTATTGTATAATGGTCAGTTCTACCAGTTTTTCTCCCCTCTTAAAAATTGTTTCAATCATGCCTAATCTGTGGAAAGTTAATATTTTCCATAGTGAAGGTGGATAGGACATCTGAGGAAAAATTAAAAGCAGATGGCCTTTAATTTAAGAAACATTTGATACTAATTACTTCCTACTTTCACATGACTTAAATGTCGGTGAGTGTATAGGATTACATTACTTTTTTAAGAAAGGTTTTAAGGCTAATTTTGGTAGATAAGGTAGAGATCCAGTGAGATGAGATTTTTAAAATACAGGCATTCTTTTTTTTTTTTTTTTTTTAAATACAGGCCTTCTTAATAATACCAAATACCAGAACAGAACTGTGACAATTTACTTGTGCTTATTCTAACTCATAATAGCATTTTAATATGATTAGTAGAATGGCTTCTGCGTATTAAGATCCCTAAAGTTTTTAACTGGAAAACAGTTTAATGACCAATCTGTTACTCAGCTATATTTTTTTATTTTTTAGAAGATTTTATTTATTTATTTGTCAGAGAGAGAGAAAATGAGTTCTTAGAGGGAGAAACAGGCTCCCGCTGAGCAGGGAGCCTGACGTGGGGCTTGATACCAGGACCCTGGGATTATGACTTTAGCCGAAAGCAGATGCTTAACCAACTGAGCCACCCAGTCATTTCAACTCAGCTATATTTTAGATTTAAAACTTCATTTTATTGCTGTAGCATGTAAAGCAGTTTACATTTGATTTAGTGGAATTAACACTTAGCTTTATATGATAGCTTTCTTAGACCCCAATGATTTTCAGAATCCAGAGATTTCCAAGCTGAAACTTTTTCTGATCATAGAGCTTTCGTAGCTAAGTGTATACATGGATTATTTCTTCCTTAGACATGCACACACATTCACGCGCACACACAAACACTATAATATAAAAAAAAAAAAACGTCAGAAAGAAAACATACCAAAATGTTAACACTATCTTTGGGTGATGGATAAATTTGGGGTTATTTATAGAATTGGCTTCCATTTTTAATGACTTTTTTTATACTTAGGAAGAAATGTAACTATTTTCAGTTTCAAATAACAGACATATTAGGATCCCAGCATAGGTAGTGTATAGTTTGACCATGATTTTCTCCGGTCCTCTGAAATCTCTGCAAGGGCAAATACCTGCAAGGGCAAGTACTCTGTTCTTTCCTTGGCACTACCACTTTGGCCGTGATGTTGAAGCAAACCACTCCGTGAAAGTTACAGTTTAATTCCAAAATGGAAGAAGTAGGTTGTGTTTAAAGCATCCCTGGAATGATCCAAAATAACAACTAGTAACCATGGTAAACAGGAATTGTACCTATTCAGGATCTCAGGAGCACTTTGCAGTTCTATTATTGAAGACCCCCAAAGACATTTTGTTGATATTATATCTATGGGTATTTATCACATTAGATATTAAATCTGAGCTATTTTTGAAATATGTATTAATTCATTTAAAATATCCATTTAATTCATTTAAAAATAACAGTGAATACGCGTTACATGTTAACACACATAATATAGTTTCTTGAAAACAAAGTAAAATATATTGAGAAGAACGGCACTATTTTCCATTTTTGTAAATGTCTTTTATGTATGTCTTAGCAGAAGACCGTTAGATTCTCTAACCCGCTTCTACATTCAATTTCTTAGAGTGTGGTATTTTGATTGAAGTATATGAAGAAAACTCGGCTTCATACAAATGTACAGGAGGAAAAGGGAGGGACATTTTACTAATTTTTTCAGATAAATGTGGGTATTCTTCTTTAATATTACTCCAAATCTCCACA